>NC_140354.1:3489535-3528535 GCF_963514085.1 Chelon labrosus
CGCCTCTTGGGCTGAAACTTCTCTGTTGTGTAGGTATACACTTCCAAGCTGTTTGAATGCTGCTTTTGCATCAAGGTTGCCATTCATTGACTCGTCTTGGGCGCGTTGTAAGAGCAAACCCATTTCTTGTTCTGCTTTTGTGATGTATGACAGTATGTAGACCACAACTGAAAAGGCATCTTTGACATACTGGATATCCATATTGCCTTGCCAAGCACGGAGTAAGTTTTTGTTGTACTGGTTCACCCAAATGTCTCCAGGATTTCGTTTCAGGACAATGCTTTTCTTTTTGGAACATATGTTGTATGCCTTTTCAAACAAACCTTGATCTATCCCAAGAGACTCAAAAAATGCATCGGCTGTATCAAAATTCATGTCAGGCATGGTCAACGCAGTTTTAACATTCTTTATTATTTCACTCGCACTCGTATTGTCATCATTGCCATTCAAGTCCTCACAGTTATCGCCTCTTGTGATGAAAGTACAGCTTGATGGTGGCCGTGGGAAATTGAACCTGCACACTGTGTTTTTCTTGCGGCAAGTCTTAGAGTGTCTTGTGCTGTGACTCTGTACGCTGCTCACAACCTCGTAAAGCTCTGCGTCTGTTTCTGGTGGCATTTCACAGGTGATGTATGTATCTATGAACTGTGCCACTTCATCGTCAGTCTCTTTATCAATCTTGGGAGCATTTTCAACCCAAAAAAGACAGTGGACATGAGGAGAACCACGCTGTTGAAATTCAACACGGTAGAAGTAGTCCTTTATTTTCCCTATGGGTTCTGCTGGCGACATGATTACATCACGGAGAAAGCAATGCCATCGGTGATCAAACATTCTTGCCGCTGTGACAGGGTTTCGACGTATGAGTCCACATTTGTCAGACCAGTCAAGATCGTCAACAGACGTCTGTGTACCTTCTATTCTTAGAATAGAGTTCAGCATTTCAGGCCATCTCAAATCTGCAGAGCTAAAAGATGCAAAGAATGTGGGTATGGAGAGTTGTCTTATCATGGCAAATAAGTCTTTCTGAACTGACATCCAGTATGGAGGTGTGCCACGAATTCCTCGTAAGAACTTGTATCCTTCGTCATTGCGCAATATTTTACTCAATGAGTCTGAGTTCAACAACATGTCTGGTGACTCCAGAGAGGAGTTGCCGCCACCTTTGCGTAATGCCACGAATACGCCAGATACAACTTGATGCACCTCTGATATGTATTGTGCGTAAAAAATGAAGTCTGTGTTCTGTGCAAAACGCCCATCTGCATTCAGAATGCGTGTATTGAGGTAACGTGACAGAGTTATTTTGGACTCTCTTTCATCATGGAATGTAGGTCCACCAGATGGATACAAAACAGGGAAACATTTTGCCTCATTGGTTTTATCGGACAGCAACCTCACTGGACTGTTACCTTCACCTGGTGCCACATTAAGTATATCCTGGAAATTCTGATCAATGATCTCTGAACCCAGATCGACAGGTTGTAATGATGTATCAGACAAAAGCCCATTCTGGTCTTTGATATAAGTTACGTCTTCCTCTGCTTGCTCCTGAGGAACATTTTCATCATCACTGTTATCAGGTGTTTCCTGTTTGGTACTTTCTTCATGCTGGTCAGCGCCATTCAGAGAATTTACCCATTCATCATTCATAGTCACATCACTGTACCATTTATTGTTTGCCATCAAATACCTCAGTGCATTTCTGACACGATCAGTGTGGACATACATGTACTCATAATGACCTTTATATGTCAATTTGCGTTTCAGTTTCACTCTTATCATCTTGTCATCACATTCATTTCTTGGGAGTATATTTGTCACAGTTATGTCATTAACTGGAACAGAGACGCATGGACCATGACAAGCTCTCTGACGGCCTCGAGGCAAACACAACAGCTTCATGAAGGGAATGTGACGTGCGATAAGATGTTGTTCTAAAGAGTTGAGACATTTAAGCTCTGGTGGAATTTCATTCAAATGCATGTTGTTTGTAACACTTTCTTGAGGAAGTTTTCCTCCGAGTATTTTTCGATGACATGTAAAACAAATCCATAATTTGCTTGACGGGCTATCCGACAAATGGCACCTCTGCTGACATCCAACATCACATACGTGTAAATATTGCAAAGTTATGCATCTATTAGCCAATGCAGCCACTTCTGCTCCTTTGCTTTCATAGCCATGTCTCTTACACTCAACCACTTGTTTCCTGAAGAGTAAACGGTGACAGACTGAGCAGACATATTCAGGACCACAGCTGACCTCCTGACGAAAATGATCAATAGCAAAGTCTATGTCTTCCTGTTTCTTTTGCCACTTTGCATAATTCTCACAACCATGTTTTATTTTTTCTGTACGAATGTTTTTGTTTTCTCTGTATGTCTTCTTGCTTGCCTCTTTTTTTTTGTTCTGAAAGTTAATGCTGTTATTGTATTTAATACGACAATAACCACGCACAAGATTCTGGAATGGCCTGTTTGTCTTATATTTGGCTTTGCAGTAGTCACGGACAAGATTCTGGAATGGCCTGTTTGTCTTATATTTGGCTTTGGAGTACTCACGCACATAAGTCTGAAAGGTCTTGTTTGTCTTATATTTGACACTAGAATACTTGCGTACCATTGCTTGAAAGGTAGAATTCTTCTTATATGTCATTTTAGAGTTGTCACACACACATTTTTGATATTTAGGATCAGAAGCATATTTATTTCGACCATATGCACGCTTTCTGTCTCTGTAATCGCTGTCGTTGTGATATCGCTGGCGAACTGTCTTTGCTTTCAAATTTTCTGATTCATCCTTCAACTTTCTTTTTCGTGTTGACCTCAACTTGTCATCAGTCTTTACAGGCTGGCATATTCCTGCGCAACTTCTTGCATCTTTGTGTTGAACACATGTTACAACCTCATAATGACTGCCAGTGTGATTTAAATAAATGCAGTTCTCTCTACATGTCTGTGAGTCTGTAGGTCTGTGCATATTCCATCTTCCATCATTGAAAGTAAATATAGTTGTTTGCAATAAGTCAGCAGCAGCAAAAATATCAATCTCTTTTGCCCATGAACCACAGTAGTAGATTCTTGATTTAGTCACATAGTCCTGCACAGATGTGTTCTCATCCCTCAGATACGTTTCAAATTTGGTGCCGTTTCTCTGAAGGTGTTGCACGACAGACCGTCTTATTTTCAAATGCTTGTCTTCATTGTGACAAATGGCAAAGGCTAGGCTACGGTAAAAGCAATTCCCATCAGGTTTTATGCTTTTTATCTTACAGGGACATCCCATGTCATCGAGATCAGTGGTTGCCATTAGGCCGACATCAACATTTTCATATTGAAGATCTAAACATGTGCACAGTGCATCCTGGTCCTGGCGAATTAAAGGTTTAAAAGCCTGTTTCTGAAATCTTACGTCACTTACAATGACATCATCAGTTGCTTGCACATTACACTGTAAAGGTTGAAAAGACTGTTTGTGCGTACCTGCATCAGTTAGAATGACATCGTCTGTTGCAATTTGCTTTTGCTTAACATCCTTACTGGGCACTTGTTTCAAAACGTCACTGTAGAGTGGTCTGCTGTTTATGTTAGAACAAGCATTTGTGTCTGGTGTGGTCTGTGAACATTCTGTGTCACATGTGAAATTAGTTGCAACTGTAGACTTACACAACCCACTTACAACTCGTTGACACACTTCAGACTTACGCTTCACCACATCGCTGTAGACTGGACGGCAACTTGCAGAGCTCGTTGAACAGCTGGATGAATCGTCCATCTGGGCATTGGCGTCAGTTATTACGGTGACTCCAGTTACCTCAAACCTTGGTGTGCTTACGCCAAAAGATCGTGCAAACTCATAAACAAACGTGAACAGGGAGTGTACAGAGCTGAAGTACGCAACACAACTTGTCCTCTGACCTTTCTGGTTGACGTTTCTGTTAGCATGTTAATCAACAAAGGCAAGCCTTGCTCCTACATTCACTATAGCATATGTGTTAGCACAAATGGTTAACAAACAAGCATCATTGCTAAACAGTGCCCGCTGCAGTGCTTCATCAAAAGGCATAGCAACATCACGTAAAGCATCATCATACTCCTCAACCTGAATAAATCCAGTGTAAGATTCAGCAAAGTTTATTGCAAAATCACGATTCCACACTTCGTATTGCCTCGGCAATTCAGACACAGCAATGTAACCCCTTCCTTTGTCTCTTATTTTACCTTGTGCACTCATTGACCTGTAAAGAACAGTTCCCTTAATCAAAACGTCATCAAGATCTCCAGTTTCCCAGCTCCACACGTTCTTCGTCTTGGACTTCAAAACAGCAGTCAAGCTGATGGCACCACACTGCTTGTTGCGCACATTTCCAAACCGTGAATGGCCTTGATGAAACGACCCCATCAGCACAGATCTCTCTGGAAAGTCATCAGATTGAGTCAAACAGGAACAATCGTTAGTTAGTTTGTTCATTGACACAGTATGGCACTGAGTTTCCATAAGAGGCATGAGACTTTGGTAGAGAGTCAGAGAGAGTTATTGGAGAGTTTGGCATTTTGTTTATATACACGTCGTTATACACGTCGTTATACACGCAGTTTGGCAAGTTTGGCATATCATTTGGCAAAGAGTTTGGCAAAGAGTTTGGCATATCATTTGGCAAAGAGTTTGGCATATCATTTGGCAAAGAGTTTGGCGAAGAGTTTGGCGAAGGGTTCGACATTGCTTTCGACATTGCTTTCGACATTGCTTTCGACATTGCTTTCGACATTTCTTTCGACATAGGGTTTTCAGAAGGTGTTTGGGCTTTTTTTCCACGAGGACGCCCAACCTCGTCACAGGACCCCAGGTCAGCTTCTCCTGGACGTGGCATCTGTAACACACAGAGAGTCCATATAAAATATCAAGTCTAACTTAACATTTCCTTAATCATCTCTTACAGTTCCACTAATCATTTAAGCAGTTGTAAAATAAACATACTTTCAGAATTGCAGTGCATATATTTATATCATGCAGATTCTTTAACAACTCCCTAACTTTTATATTCCATTATTATAAATTTAAGCTGCACATCATTCTGCAGCATACTGAAAAAATCTGCTACTTCCTCACTGTGAATACCAATTGGAGCAACATTTAAAGTGTACAATGATAATGATGATAATACACAATCATAATACTTCTGGACAAATGAAGTAGAATGGACACCAGACCTTGTCAGAGGACCCCTGGTCCTGTGATCCCCAGTCAACCCATCTCTTCTTGGCTGCCAGAGACTTTTTGCTTGAACGTGGCATCTGCAAAACACAAAAAAACACATACCAGAAATATTGTCAGGTCTAATATGCCACATCTACTTAATTCACTCAAACAGCTACACTGTAATATATTTTATAAGATAGCAATGCACACAAACGTTCTTTAACAACTTCAAGACAGGCTATTAATTTAAAGCAAATACATTCAAAAGCAAAAAAACTAAAACAAAAAACACTGCAATCCATTTATGAATAAAAACTAAGACTAAGGGCTCCTGCACACTGCCTGCATGGCCATTTATATTTTTGGGTCCGATGTTAACAGGTTAGAGCTTGCACAATGCCTGTGTGAGGCACAGCTTGATTCATGCCAAAAACTTGTGCATGCTAGAAATAGGACCAATTCCTATTTTACACGCAACACACAAGCGTGTTGGAAGCGTTTCCATTCAAAAGTGAAAGTGAAGAGATGTTTGAACAGGCAGAGGGGCCACCACAGCACAGCACACAGACACATTTCTGGTGTTCAGACACAGAAAACGCCAAGCAACAGAAACGTCACACAGGCAGTGTGCAGGAGCTATAACATTTAACATTTGTTCAACATTACATGCCTTTCAATAAAAACACAATCATAATACTGCTGGATAAATCAAGTTCAGTGCTTGCTTGCTTGCATACTCTGCTAGACCTGATATATTGTTTTTCCAATTGAAAATGTCACGTGTCTAATCACTGACATCTTACAAGTGCGGAGACCAGTCGCCTCAACCAGCTTCTGAACGTAGGTCTGCAATGCTAGAGAGCCTCATAGCTAAAAAGGCTTAAGTGTTGTAGGCTACATTTTGATTGCAATAATGCTCAATTCCACAGCCCTCAATCCTGCTTCTCTACCTTCATGTCCACATTCATTAAGAACACCCATGCTTACCTTTCAAAAGCAGGGACACAATCTCAGTATCTGCAAAGGATAGAATAATACAAAGCAAATGTAGTAATGTTTTAGAGCCATTATTAATATCAACTCAAACATTATATTGTGTTCTTAATTTTACCTAATATTTCATGCACACATACGAGTGAAAACAAAGCCCAAGAGGCTTGCTTAACATCATTAAGCCTATAAAATGGAACCTTTGTTGTACATATTTACAGTTACACCTTAGACAGATGTTCACCAACTGGAAAAGGCATGACACGGGGATAAAAACGAATTAAAGCTGCAAGCAGCATTGAACGGGCACTCGCACCCCACGCCCGTCGGCGACCTGCAAGGACGGGGTCACTGCAGTTCTCAGGGGATACACTGGAGTAACAATGCACCGTGGCACGATGCACAGTCAATGTAATTCAATATTTGTCAGAGCAAATCATCTGTGATAATGCCAGAAGCGGCAGCACAGATAGTTTCGGCTCTTTTGAATGTATTCTCTCTGTGACATCAACAAACAGTTGTATAATTATTGTCTCTGTGTTATCACAGTATGTTAAAACAGCCTCACCAATCATTAGAAGCTTAACCAACACACACACACACACACACCGACACACACTGAAAGCAGCCACCAGAGAGAAATACTTTGGCTCCATCTGCTGGACAAAGTAGCAAACTACGTGCATAATGATGATAGAATCAGCGAGACGGTGAAATATTTCACTTTTACTACCATCACAGGCCAAAGTTTAACGAAAACTCACAATTTTCGCAGGGAGTGATCACAAAGCTCGTAAGTCTGTCCTGACAAAATTTTAAGAGACTCTAAACATCCTGACAGTAACAGCAGCTCATACAACAGACACCTGCCAAAATCAGACATTTCCTGTTCACAATAGGTGGCGCTACAATAATTGCATGAATATTGACATATGGATATGTTCAGTTAGGGACCAGTAACAATACTGTAAAGTTTGATGCACTTTGGACTGAATTAAAGCACGTTTAATGCAACTTCCTGTTTCATGGCACCACTTCAACTAAAAGTCAATAAACCACCGTCAGGATTGTTCGCCTGGCTTTCAACAACCTATTTCTCAAATTTTGAATCAATTTGATAAGGTTAATGCCTGATTTACAAACTCTACCAACACCATTTTTTGTCCAATTTTCACTGTTTTAAGCAAAATAGCAGACTTCCTGTTGGGTTTAGAATATGGCTCCAATTGACTTTTCTGTGCGTCCTGGGATGATACATATATGCAGTAGTCGAGTTGAGGGGGGATGAGGGGAGATGGCATCCCCCCCTGAAATAAAAACAATCTAAATCATCCCCCCTGTAAAACTGCCATCCGCTTTTTGCTGTAACGTTGTAATGTAAGGCATTTTACTCGCTGCAAAGGTCAGTAACGTGCGTTACAATGCATTTTAACCCCTGAAATTAATTGGTGTTTTGTTTTATACTATCACCAATAACACCACAAGATCAGCAGAGAAGAAAAATTCAGCGCAAAACTTTGTGGTATAAAAATAATACTTTAAGGAGCAAAAGCAGCCCCCCCCCCCCAGTGGTATGATCCACCTCTCTCGTTTACCCCTCCCTCCCCCACGCACGCAGTGTGCACACACCTGAGGTTTGGCTGACCACCTGAGGGGCGTGGCTCCTATAAGTTACCAAACGATCTATTTACTTTATCACTCAGCACCAACACATTACAGTCATTAGCAACAGCCCTAACTTTTACTGTTGTTGTTATTGTTCAGCAGGAGTTTACTAGCTGACCTTTCTCTCTCTCTGGTAAACTAATAGTGCAGGTTGTCAATCAACCACTGTCCACAGTTTATATTAAGCTTTTGGTTTGTGCATATGTGTTGATGATAAAGCCAAGGTTTAAGACTAATACTGCCTATCTACAGAGGACATTTACAGCTTTTTTACAGCAATGATAACAAATGTAAAGAGGTGGGGCTTTAGTACCTTTCTCTTTCTCGTTAAGGAAAATGTCATCCATCAGTTATATGAAATCTTACAAATAAAAACTTGTTCATTTTTTCAGCATTCTAATTACCTTACAAAGACTGGGGAATTAAAAAAAAACTGTGATTGGATGATAATTTTTTTTCCTGATAGTCAAGAGGTTAGCTTGCTAGGGGTTGCTTTTTGATGTTTTATTGACCTTAAGTTTGTTTTACACTTATTGTTCCTACCTCATCTTCTTATTTAAATGCAATTTCTTTTCTTTATTTTGTAAACAGTGCCTATTACATTCTTCTGTTGTTAGCCTTAAGCCTAGGAGCATAATAAGATACATTTAGAATATATATACACATCCAGTTCTTTTTGGGATAGTAACTTAGTAACAGTAATATTATAATGTAACGAATTACTTTGAAATGACAGTAACAAGTAATACATAATGTAATAATTGTTATGATAAAATAAACTCGGCTTGATATGATTTGAAAGGATTAAGAAGTCTTATTTTCAATGTTTTCTGTTGATAGCGAATTTACATAAATTACACCCCCCCCCCCCACACACACACCTTTTTTTTTAAGTTGAAAAAAATTGACCATCCCCGCTGATTTTTTTAATTTTTTTTTTACAACGACTACTGCATATATGTGACATATTTCCAGATTTTTAGACGCAACGGGCTTCAGGGGCTGGTCTGCAGATGGTCTGTAGAAGAGATCAAGAGATGGCGCTACAAAGCCATTTTGCCACGCCCGTGCTTGTGGCCCATATACACTAACAATTTTCGGGCAAACGAATCTTTCTGCAAATTTTCAGGACTTTTCGCGCATGTTTAGACACGCGTAGAATTTTCTAAAGTTCCTGGAAAATAATAATAATAATAAACAGTACGAAAACAATAGGGTCCTTGCAACTCCGTTGAAATTAGTTGCTAATTTAAAATACTCTCTCGTGTCACCAGAATTTCCATCAACAGCAGTAAACCAACGTGGTAACAGAAAACGACCAGTTATTAAACTTACTAGTTTGCTCCAATCTGCTCATAATATTAATTGCTGATTAGCACTTTAAGACCCCCAGCTAACTTTTATCAATGTTCACTTAGCTAACGTTAAGTTAGCTAGGCCTATTTCAAAATATGACTCGACATTAACGTTCACGAAGCGAACGAACGTCACTCTCCAGAGACACCAACTAACATAATGTTATAACCTCATAACGGCTAGTTTACTCATACTTAGTATAAGTAGGGCAATGCTAAATATACAAAAATCAGTCAATTACCTTCAGATCTTCAAGACACGTCTTAGCGGCTGATGACAATCAGGTGAAAGGAAGCGCATCTGTTTCTCGTCATCAAGTCTTCTTCTTCTTCTGTTTCTTGGCAGATGACTATTTTGTAGTATACCGCCACCAACTGTACAGGAGTGTGTGATACCATGAACGTCATGGAGTCTAGGCGTATATTAAATAAAAAAATAAAATAAAAAAAAATAAATACATTATATTCTTTTCATTAAACCAGTATTATTAAGATAAATAAATTAAGCTTTCAGTTTCTCACTTGTCATGCCCTTTTCTTCCAGAATTTCATTAACTGAATTCTCCCCTTCCATTTCTTGCCAGATTAATCTATTATCATTATACTTCTCACACTTAAAAAGTACATGATCAACATCTTCTCAGACTTGGCACACTATGCATTAACCATTACCCTTTCCTACTATATGTAAGGTAGAGTTTAGTCCTGTATGCCCTACTCTAAGTCTAGTATAGACCACTTCTTCTCTTCTGCTTAGACTCAATGAATTAACCCTTTTCCCTGTCACATTCCTCTGATATGTATGGTAGTGTCTTGCATTAAACTTTGCATCCCTTTGCCATTTTTGTATAATTACTGATTTAATAATGGATTTGACTTCTCCCTTTCCCATTGGAACATAAATTCCTATGTATTTGTTTTCCAACATCCTTTTTGCAATTTTATCTGCCTCTTCATTCCCTTTAATGCCTATATGAGCTGGAACCCAACAAAACTGAATAATGATTCCAAGGTTCCTGAGCTGCAGTAACAGATATTTAATTTCAATAATCAAATCTTCCCTTGAAGAGTGACCTGTATCTAGACTATGTAAAGCTGCCATGACGTCTGTACAGATTACATTTCGCAATGGTTTAACCTCTTCGATCCACCTAAGGGCTGTTATTATCCCAGTCAGTTCAATAGAATATATAGATAACATATTATTTAGTCTATAGCCCTTAATAAAAGTCGTTAAACATGACTTGATTTGTGACTGTTAAATGCCATATCCACGCTATCAAAATATTTCTAAACACTACCAAAACTGATCTATCCGCTTAGAGATCAGAATGAAACATATGAGTATTACGTTTAAATTTACATTTTGAAGTAGATAGATTAAATAAGTTATCATATTTGAATCATTGTCGCCACCTATTGGGATGTTAGGTATGCCTACTTAACATGCCGCACCTCTTAAGCCCCACAGACCCGGTACCGGGTCCGTGAGAGCGTCAAAATGTTTACTGCGTATCGAAAGTTAATTACATAATGCGGTGGTGTTTTTTTCCAAATGTTTCCAAAAGATGAGGCTTCAACGCTACCAAAACAACAGTCCAAGTGTATTTTTCTCAAAGAACGTTTGTTTGGCAGTAATTTAAAAAAAAATAACAGCTGCGTGAATATACGGATATCCTCTCGCTCGACCCAGTCATGTTACGTATCATAATAAACTAGAGAAGTTAATCTTTCCGCTCATACTAATAGATTATTGCTATCATAGTGTTATCCTCTTACAAATAGGAAAAAAAATAGGCGAGGATAGAAATTTCACATTTCTCCTTTCATTTATTGCAATTTACTCAACTATAGTAACATACACACCATTTCTGACACTGGGGATACATTCCCTGAGGTCCAGATGTTCCCAGACTACAAGGAAATGCATATGAACCATGTAATTGTGTCACAATTCTTCATTTGCTTTGAGTATGTATTTTAGGCGTTTTTCTTAAAATATGACCTGGGTTTAACAGGTTAAATTTGCTCCATACCAGGGGTTCTCAAACTTCTCATGCAAAAGACCCCTTGTGAAAGTCAGAACATTTCCAAAGGAGCCTTTCATAATAATCATATCAATCAAGTGCCTTCTACCAGGTATATTTAGGTAGCTACCCTTTGAATTATCCAAAGGTTCACTATATTCTATTTTCTGGCAGGTCTTAGCCTACCTCTGGATTTTGCATTACTTGATGATGTAGGCCTACTAATAAAAGACACCACACAAATGTCAGATTTGTCCTTTGCCCATTAAAAATCTGGCTGTTAAAAAGCACGAGTTTACAGCTAGGTAGGCTATCACTTCAGTTTGTGTCACTGTCACGTTCAAGCCCACCCTCAGTTTATCAAATCTATTGCAGCTATAGCCAGTGTTCTGCAAGAGGATTAACACAAAAGTGACCTAGGTCTAATTCAAACACAATACTAAACTAATAGCTCAACCACAGCAATAAAGCCCAAGGATATATTTTTTTTTTTAAATACTGTTAAATTTCTGCCTATAAACTATCACCCATGGCCACTGCAGCCATCACCCCCTTCCCTCACCCTACCGCCAAATAAGACATGGTTGAAAAAAGGTTGAAAGACATCGGGAACTTTATTTAGATGAAACAAACGGTAAGTGCATACAAAGAACAAACGTTTTCAAACACAAGTTTTTTCCAAACATAACTCTTTTTATTTTTTTATTTTTTTATAAAAGTCAATGACAACAGAGCAAAACGCACAAAACATCAAACGGTTGGTTTTGCGGCAAACAAACGCTCCAGTTCCTCGCCCATCATTTCTCCTTCAGCCAATTTCTCCTGTGAATTATCGCCTCGCGGATTGCGAGACGCAGCTGGGGCAACCACTGCGCCAACTTCTGTTTCGATCAAAGGCAAAGAGTCAATGGACAAAGTCAGCCCGCTACCATTCACTCGTACCTGGATGTTCCCAGCGCAGAGGAGGTTCTCCTCAATTCTCTCCGCCTCGTTGACGGAGTCGCCCAGGTGCTGCCGCGCGTAGTTCCAAACGGCGGAGTTCATGAGGCTGAAGCAGTGGTCCTCGCCATCGCAGGTCAGCTCCAACGAGCCACTGTATGTCGCATCGAAGGAGGAGGACTTCTGTAGAATCCTGCAGCCCTCGCATCTGTGTGTTTCACAGCGCTTAGGAAACTCCTCCTGGCTGTTGTGGCACCTCCGGCAGCGCCGCTTCTGCGAGATGCACACCGCGGTGACGCAGCCGCGGACAGTGGTCGTGGCATCTGTGGGGTCATTGATGGCCTCCAAAGACTCTGGCTCGCCCACGTCCTCGATGGCGGTCGCGGTGGTGAACGGAGTGCCGGTCAGTACCGTCAGGTCACCCGACTTTCGTGTAACCAGATAGCACAGCTTATAAGACCTGGAAGGCTCGACGTCGACGATGCTGCGCTCCCACAGCGTCAGTCTAGTCTGGCCACTCCTGTCGCAGACCCGCAACTCTTTCAGCTCCCTCATCCCCCCGTCAGCCCGCACCACCCGGCTCACGACGCCATCTGGCAGTATTTTTGCATGCAGCTCTGGCACCTGTAACAAAACACAACAAAGGCAAAAACGGTTAGTGAGCCGCGGCGGAGAACAGCGGTGTGTTCAGGAAGACCGCAGGCTGTGCGACTCTTGCGCTCTCCACTTACTTTTTGTCTCGGTCCGAGTGCCAACACGTCTGCAATCTGCAGGCGGCTCGTGCCGGGGGGCTCTCTCCACATGAAGGGCGCCCTCTCCACCGCGTCCAAACCGCTTGCGGTGGAGAACAGTATGTCGAAGCCGGCGGGGTCGCTGAAACCTGAACAGAAACGCATGCCAAAGTTACATCACTGATCGTCTCCTTGCGCACATAATTCAATTAAATCACAGCAGTTGCGGCTACTTACTGACGGTTTTCCTGACGTTGGTCAGCTTCACTGCTCGCTTCGCCAGCGACGACTGCGCAAACGCAAGCCGCTTCTCGGCTGAAAATGCCACCAGCCGATGGTACTCTTCACGGCCGGTCTGCAGGCTGGCGTCGAAGTACCTCACGTTCCTCTTGGAGATCTTCATGGGCGACACGCAGTGAACGTACCCGACCGCGCTCTCCAACTCGGTTCTGGCTTGTTTCGCCGGGCTGGCCATTCTGCAGTGTTTCTGTCACAACGGGGTTGCAGGTACACAATATGACGCGACAGAGACAAAGGGGAAAGCAGGGCTATATATACACACACATGAGGAACAGGGGTGACAAGACAAAGGTGAAGCAAATGAAGAATTAACACAAGGTGAAACCAATGATCTAATCAAAAGAAAACATGGAGTAACAAAACAGGAAATTCAGAACTTAACAAAATAAAACAGGAAACAGAAAACCTAAACACTAAACCATGACTATGAAAAACCAAGAACTTAACAAAATACAATAAACACAAACACAAGAAACTAAACCATGATGGAAACCATGACAGAAACGAAAGACATGACAGAAACTGACAAAACCATGACAGTTTCACCTCTTTGCTGCTTCTCTCTCTGACCAAAGCAGCGCTTCGGCCGCAGCATTTAAACTCGCTCCAATCCTCGCATTTGTTACTTTGTTTCTTTCAAACCAGACGAACGCAGCCCCTTGACCCAGATGTCCCTGCACCTGGAATTGATAGATCTCTTCACCAGGTGCCAAAGCATAGGCGCCGATTTATGTTTGACTCCATGGGTGCTCATGAGCGCACTCCCTTTTTAAAAAAAAAAAATAGCCGTTTCGCATTTCAGAACCTTGGACAGCGGCCGACACGAACACACGCATATAGACTCGATACTAAAGCCGTAAAGTAGGCTACTTTTCAGGACAGCCCATTCTTCAAAAATACAGATAGGATTGGAGATGAGAGGTTGAACTAAACGCCATCTACATAGTCTCAACCCCATCGGGAAGATGCTCAAAAATGTAGGTGACCTTTGACTTCTACCGGGTATTGCAATTAGCAACCATGCATTTTGGCCTGTAGCTCTTGATGTTTTTGGAATTAAAATGTACTAATGGTGTCTGGTAATACTGTGAGAGGTCTTTAGGCTTACCATCTTCAGACCATGCCTTATCAATACATTACTTTCTGAAACAATTGACAGAAGAGTTCGCCAGTGACAGCCAATCGAAATTGGCGGCGAAGCCGCCAAACAGGAAGTGAGTTCATATCTCAGCAAACCTTGCATGTATCAAAGCCAAACTTGGTGCGTGGACACAGGACCCAATCAGGGGGACGCTCAAGAAATTTGGCGCCCTTTGACCTCTAGGGGGCGCTGCAATTAAGTAAGATGCCTTTTGGCCTGTAGCTGTTGATTTTTTTGGAATTAAAATGTACTAATGGTGTCTGGTAATACTGTTAGGCGTCCTTAGACCGACCCAGGTCAACTTGTGATGTCATCGTAATTGATTCGGCCGCCATATTGGATTTAATCAAAAACACAAACAAGTTTTCACAGGTCACAAATTTCATCTGATCTTCACCAAATGTGGCACAGGTCATCTTCAGACCATGCCTTATCAATGCATTGCTTTTTGGAACAATTGGCAAAAGCATTCGCCCGTAACAGCCTATCAAATTCAGTGGCGAAGCCGCCAAACAGGAAGTGAGCTCATATCTCCGCAACCCTTTCATTTATTATAACCAAACTTAGTACATAGTCTCAACCCCATCAGGAGGATGCTCAAAAATGTAGGTGACCTTTGACCTCTACGGGGTATTGCAATTAGCAACCATGCATTTTGGCCTGTACCTGCTGTTGTCCTTAGAATTAAAACACATATGTCTGATGCCACTGCATCATGCAACTTACATGGCAAATCTGGACTGCTGAACGTTCTGCTTGGCCACCTCAATGCTGTTCGCAGCTTTAATTTGAAATGAAATTGTGATATCCGCAGATACCGTGGGTTGCCCCAGTGACAGTTCATGCCAACTTTTCGTGTTAGCCAATTGCAGTCGGCGGCAAAGCCGCCAAACAGGAAGTTTTATTATATCTCGGTGACGCTTTGACTTCCGAAGACCAAACTTGGTCACACGCATCGACACTCCCTTAGAAGTGGGCAATAAAAATTTGGTGTCATTCGGCCACTAGGGGGCGATGTAATTAGCAAAATTGCGTTTTTGCTTATAACTTTTGACCTGTATGCCTGATATTCAAAAACCTGGTACTGTTGGACTCCTTGGATCATGCCGAGATCAACGATACCTATGATGTTAATTTCGCCCCATTGGATTCTCCGCCATTTTGGATTTTATCAAAAACACTTAAAAGTTTTCACAGGTCACAAATTTTGTCCGATCGACACCAAACTTCACACACATCATCTACAGACAATGCTTCAGTAATGCATTACTTTTTGTCTTCGGAACTAAACCCGTTCGCCTCTAACAGCCAATCGAAATTTGCGGCGAAGCCGCCAAACAGGAATTGAGCTCATATCTCAGTAAACCTTGTATGTATCAACGCCAAACATGGTGCAAGGACTCAGGGCCCTATCAGGGGGACGTTCAAGAAATTTGGCGACCTTTGACCTCTAGGGGGCGCTGCAATTAAGTAAGATGCCTTTTGGCCTGTAGCTGTTGATGTGTTTGGAATTAAAATGTACTAATGGTGTCTGGTAATACTGTTAGACGTCCTTAGGCCGACCCACGTCAACTTGTGATGTCATCGTAATTGATTCGGCCGCCATATTGGATTTAATCAGAAACATCAAAACGCTTACACAGGTCACAAATTTCATCTGATCTTCACCAAAATTGGCACAGGCCATCTTCAGACCATGCCTTATCAATGCATTGCTTTCTGGAACAATTGGCAAAAGCATTCGCCCGTAACAGCCCATCGAAATCGGCGGCAAAGCCGCCAAACAGGAAGTGACCTTATATCTCAACCAATCCTGGGTTGTTTGACTTGAAACCTGCTCTGACTGCTTAATGCTATATGTCTGATGCAACTGCATTGAGTAACATGGCAAATCTGGACTGCTGAACTTTCTGCTTGGCCCCTTCAATGCTGCTTGCAGCTTTAATTAGTTATAGTTATTAGTAGGGATGGCTCGATACAACTTTTTCATGTCCGATACCGATACTGCAACTTGGAGTATCTGCCGATACCGATATCAATCCGATACCTTCTTTTCTCCTGTTAAATTGTTAATAATACATATAGTTTGTATAGATGTACTTTGCTTAATATGGACATCTAAAAACACCATGTTCAAACTGTGCAAGAAATATTCTGCTCCCCTAAAGGAAGAAATAAAATAGCCCACGATGTGCCTCAAGCCATAAGCTCTTTATTTTAACTTCAAATCATTGCAAACTGCAAACTTGAATGTTTCTTCTTTCACATATAACATCTTGGGTTGAACTGCATAACTAGAAACTAGATATAGAATGACACTCAATTCCAGTGTTCCATTGAAGACTATAGAACATATAGCTGCTTTAAGTAACTGCAAACTTTAAATAACTCACAAACACTTGCTTTTCCATTTCTTTCTGACATTCATTTGGTCACTTCAACATGAGGGGCAGATTCTTCTTCAGAAATATTAACATTTCAGCCTTTTCAGCTGTCAGTCTGCTCCTTCTTTCATCGATAATAATGGAGGCTGTGCTGAAGAGCCTCTCGCTCTCCACACTTGTTGAAGGTGCACAGAGAAATTTAGTTGCCGTAACTGCCAAGGAGGGCAGTCTAGGTTGGTTGATCTTCCAGTACAGCAGTGGATTGTCCGAACGTGGAATAGTTGGCTCACTGAAGTAGGTCTGCACTTCAACACGTACATTTGTGGTGGCTGACTCAGGACCAGGTGCACTTTCCTCCAGGATTTCATCAAAAATGCTTCCAAATTTGCTCTTGCTGGTAGCCTCTACCCCTGAGGTCTTCTTTGTAGGCTCTGAGGTGGAAAAAGTCCCCTCTGCTGGCTCAGAGGCTGTTCCTCTGGTCCTCATCACTTCCTCCATCTTCTTGACCTCTGCCAATAATGTTTCTGCTAGAGATGCACCGATTTATCGGCTGGTGACCGGAATCGGCCGATTTTCACGTGATCGGCCATGACCGGAGACCGGCCGGTCAGTCTGACATATGCCGATTTTTTGCCGGTCAAATGCACTCGGGCGCCGCATGATTTACATCGCGCAACATCAGCATCACACGCAGGCCAGCTGACAGTCTTGCCTGGGCCCGGGACGAGATAATCTTAGACAACTTCTCTCTCTTCTCTCACCTGTAGCCTGACTCTGCCCCTACCGCATCACTCTCTCTGTCACCTGACTGCAGCCGGATCTCTCTCCTCTCTGTCTCATCCTCTCTGACGGAGCTACCAAACTCAACTGTTTCTGTCAAAGATAACGTGTTGTGTCGGGCTTTTATACAAGCTAATGGACGTTAACATTAGCGCTAGCCTGTTAGGTTACGTTAAAAGGCTGGTAAACGTTGGCTGCGCTGTTTCTAACCTACGTTCACTTTACTAGTCCCAGCTTCACCGTCACCACCTTTTTTTAAATATTTGTTAAGAAAATCTTTAAGGCCTATATTTTCTTCTCTTTTCTTTCATTTTCTGAGCACCGGACTTATGCTGACCGGACATTTTGAGCGTACTGAACTTCAAATCAAACGGCAACATCAAATTTTGATCAGTGGCCAAACCATTTTGTGTTGGGGGTGGGGGGGTTCTTGACCACTATTTCAAGGACAATTGGGAAGAAAACAAAAAAAGGCTTTTATGTAACTCAAATATTACATTTTTTTTTTTCCCCCCACAAATTGGCCTATTTTAATTTTTTTTTCCCCACACCAGGAGTAATTTATATAGTTCTATTTTTATAGTGATAGCGATTATCTGTTCAAAAAACGTTCTATTAAAGAAAAGATAATATTAATATTCTATTAAAGAAGAGAAAATAAATCTTTGTGTGTGTTGTAAAGTGGTTAGAAAAAATTTAATCGGAATCGGCTAAAATCGGTATCGGCAGGTCAAACTCAATGAAAAATCGGAAATCAGAATCGGCCGGGAAAATTGTAATCGGTGCATCTCTAGTTTCTGCATTTGTGAAGTACTTGTAACGACAAAACACTGAAAGTTTTCCCACCCTCAATATCAAGTGATGAAATCCAGTCTGAGGGCTGATGCTTGATATGTATTACTGTTATTAGGTTTACAAGTGTAAAAATCACACACACAACACACACGTAATTATAGTTATATAGATAGGAAACCCTACATACCTGTCTTTGTACCTTGGATCCAGTAGTGTGGCAACTGATTCCTGGATTCCAGCCTCAAGGAGGGCCCTGTTCATGGTCTTAATTCCGTCATCGGCCTCGTTTTCTCGACTGAGAATGCGTTTAAGGACACTCACAATAGGGATGACGTCAGATGCAGATGCTTATGAAGAGCTCACTTCCCTTGTGAACTCCTCAAAAGGAGCAAGAGCTGCAACAGTCTTTTCCAGTAGCCCTCACTGGCTTGCGGTCAGTGTGGCTGGCAGGTCGTACTCCGCTGTGTACGCACACAGGGCCCGTTTCTGTGCAATGAGGCTCTGGATCCACCTCGTTCGTACATCTTGCTGCAGACGACTGGGTGGCATATTCAGCTCCACTTGAATGTCCTCCAGGCGTGAATACGCAAGCGGTGAGTGTTTGAAGTGACCCACAATTTTTCTGCAGACAGCAACCGTATCACTTACACCACGCTGCGACAGCAGTCCCTCATTCACAATAAGTTGTAGCGTATGCGCGAAGCATCCTAAACTGGCAACTCCAAGACGATCCATTGCTTTTATCACGTTACTGGCATTGTCTCGTAAAATTACATGGACTTTGCTCTTAATTTTCCATGCATTTAGCATTCCATCAATCGCGGTGGCAATTGACTCTCCTGTATGTGAACCACGGAACTCCTTAGCCTGCAGCACTGCTTTTTGCAGCGTAAAACTCGAGTCTATCCACCGTGCTGTCAGACTTAGTAGGGACATCGGACACACATTGGAGCTCCAGATGTCAGCTGTTAAACTAACCGTGTCAGTGTTTTCCAAACATTTTGAAATGAACTCGCACACCTATTTGTACTTTAGTGGGACAGCCGTATCAGAAATGAAATGCCGATTTGGCAACTGATAACAAGGCTCTAAATGTTCAACCAAACGTCGAAAACCCACATTTTCGACCACGGAAAGTGGTTGGTCATCTAACAAAATAAATTCGATGACTTTCTCCGTTATCACCTTTGCTTTGTTGCTCTCTGGGGGGAGTTTCTCGCGCTTCAGTATTGTTTCCTGCAATGACTGCTGTCTCGGCACGCTTTTCTTCTTAGCACCTGTTGACTGCAAAAAGTCCTCATACTCCTTTCCGTGATGCTTCTGCAAATGCTTTATCAAGTTCGTGGTGTTGAAACTTCCAGTGCTGCTGCCACCCCTTGAGACACTCGCGTTGCACATTTTGCATTCGGCTGTTTTACTTTTCTCTTCTTTGCGTGCAAAGTAATTCCATACAACTGACATGATTAAGAGCGCTAGGCTAATTTACTGTCACGACCGTCACTACGTTCTGTTTACACACGTTTGCAGCACATGCTCTCTGTTTACGGCATGTCGCGCAAAGTTACGTTGAGCATTTGGGCTTAGGTATCGGATCGGTCGGGCTATAGTTATTTTTTTCGATGTCCGATACTGAAATTTTGACCAATATCGAACCGATACCGATCCTAAGTATCGGATCGGGCCATCCCTAGTTATTAGTTACTTCTCCCAAAAAGTAACTGAGTTAGTAACTGATTTACTCCACTATAAAAGTAGAGTTGCACGATACCCACGGTACCCTGCGGTGCCAAATCGTAACGGTTCCTACTATACTAGAAATTCTATACGATGGTACTACCGTGGATTACTATACTACCGGTGCCAGTAGTTTCCGCTACATAGCGGCCGCCTCTACTCTCCTTCCGGCTTCTCACTGCATGCTACTCCCTTGTAAACAAACCCACATGGCAACTACTGCAACCGAACTACACAGCCGCTGAATGATTGGCTGTTTGCCTGTTACTGGTGACATCCGGGGATATGATAGGCTGTTTCCGCACGCCGGGTCCGCCCGTCTGTTAGCTGATTGGCTGTTCATGTGTTTCTGCCGGCAAGAACGAACTCCATGAAGACAGCTCCGCTTCGATAGAAATCGCTTCAAAACAAACAACAAGCTAAAGTTCTGTCTTGCTCAAAAAAACAAACTCCAAAAGTCAACATTATACAACCAAACAACATTATAAGTAATTAATAAGTATTTATAACTTGTACAAATACATTGTAGTTCATAAAAATAATAAGAATAAAAAAAGGCCGCAGTATCGTGATAATACCCGGAACCGTGATACTTTGTCTGGTATAGTATTGTGGTTACTCATTTTGGTATCGTGACAACTCTATATAAAAGTAACTAATTACCAGGGAAAGTAACTACTGCGTTACTTTAAAAAAAAGAAATGAAAATGTTTAAATACGTCTAAGAATTTGATTTTTTTTTTCTGAGCGTAATGTACACTTCACGTGTACGTCCTTGTCTTTTACCTCAATGAGGTTAAAGTAGTGCCTATACTTCCACCTTGTAAACGGCAACTTTACCTCTGAATGCTCCGAACTCGCCATTGCTGCAGGCTATCTCTGATCGCTTGTGTGATGCTACTATGCGTGCGTTAGTGTCTAAACAACACACGCCCAACTGAACGCTGCCCTGCTGCTGATTGGCTTACCATGACATCTTACCCTACCTTAGCCAATCATCATCAAGTATGCGGCTACCACCCCCACCCAGAGGGAATAAAAAACAAAACACCTTTGCAGCTCTTGTGGCTGGCTGACAGCGCAGGTAACGCACCACATTTAACTGTCGGTAACGGTACCGGCGTTGTAACGGAGGAAATAGTTATTAGTTAGATTACTTGTTACTGAAAAAAATAACGCTGTTAGTAACGCCGTTTATTTTAACGCTGTTATTCCCATCACTACTCATGGGTGATGTAAAGTTAAAACTGTATTTTCAATGTTTGACAGCTCATGGGTTGGCTATACTCTACAGTGTGTGTGCCAAAATTATGGCTAAACCTATTCAATTTCAACACAACAAACAGAGAGAGACGGTTAAGATCAGGGCATGTTTCACAAACAAATACAGGTACTGCGTTCCAGTTAATAGGAACTGTTGATGAATTGTTGCATGTTACATGGTTCTTATAGTTTCTTGGGGCAAATGCATGAAATTCATGTTTCTATATGTATGTTGGCTTTGAAGTCCTGATTCGGTATGTTTTCAGGACAGAAAAGAAAACAAAAGAAATGCATACATTTCTATCATATTTTTTTTTTTTTTAAATTAAACATTCTAATTGGCTACAATTCTTTCTACAGTTAACATATTCATAAGGTCTTATCTGTGATATAAGAGGTTGCTACCCTAATGCAACGTTCACACTACAAGTGACAATGCTACAAAAGGGCCAAGTGTGGCCAGCTACATTGTTGGCGAGTCACAGCTGAAGCGTTGCTCACGACCTTGTCATTCACTGTGCCATTTGAGCGTCCCTCAGTTTGTAGCTTCATATAAGTGACTTTCTTTGAATAAAAATTATTTGTGGCATGTTATTTTTAGTGCTTGTTTTGAACATGACAAAATATTCCACTTTGGTGAAAAGTTAGCTAGCAAAAGCAAGCTGTCACTTACACAGTAAAAATTCTGAGGACCACTCAATTGGCAGAAGAGATAGCACTTTGAAGTTTGTATTTTAAAAACAGTCTACACAAATGGAACACAAAGATTTCCCTCATTATGTGATGCCAGACATCATCATTCACCTGTGCTCTACATTAGTTGAATTGTTTTATTTTTTACTCTGAATGTTGTCAGCACAAAATTTTTCTGCTGTGTGAATGCTGATAGTAAAAATGACATCCACAGGCCACAATCACTGTGATTTTTGTCAACACAATTGCCAAACAAATGATTTCATGCTGTCTGTGATGACATGATTCCTCATGTGCACTTCCTCTCCTCTGTTTTTCTATCACCTCCCATGTCTCAGTCTCATTTTCTTCTTCATAATTTACTACATGGTCTCTGAGCTGAGCAATGGTTGCTTAAACCTGACTGGTTGGAGTTGAAAATCACATGCCCCCTTAAATAGGCTGACAGACTCTTTTAGACTCCCTTTTTGTCCACCTGTCTTTTTCTCTTTAATCTCTGCAAGCTGCACAGGAGCTCTTTTGATCTCTGTGTTCATACTCACTAGAGAGCTGTGTTTTCAGGGCCTCAGAATGTGTCTGCTTGCTGGGGTAAAGCGATTTAGGCTGCTTTAATGGAAAGTGACCTCTGCTTGAATGAATACCTTGAAATGTTGAGTCATAGTCGCTTTTGTCATCTTTGCTAACCACTCATCACATTTTTGGAGTGTAGGGAAGGACGTCTTGTATATACACTATATACATTTCACTCATCTGCCTTTGCATGCTTATGAACTTAAGTGACATCCGATTCTTAATGCATAGGGTTTATTACGACACCAGCCCACCATTTGCAGCTATAACAGCTTCAACTCTTCTGGGAAAGCTTTCAGCAAGGTTTATGAGTATGTTTATGGGAATTTTTGACCATTCTTCCAGAAGCACTTTTGTGAGCTCAGACACTGATGTTGGACGAGAAGGTCTGGCTCACAGTCTTCGCTCTAATTCATCCCAAAGGTCGAGGTCAGGACATCAGGTTGAGGTCAGGACTCAAACTTGCTCATCCATGTCTTTATGGACCTTGCTTTGTTCAGTGGTGTGCAGTCACGTTAGAACAGGAAGGGGCCATCCCCAAACTATTCAAACTATAACAGAAAGTTGGGAACATGTAATTGTCTAAAATCTCTTGGTATGCTGAAGCATTCAGAGTTCCTTTCAGTGGAACTAAGGGGCCAAGCCCAGCTCCTGAAAAACAACCCCACACCATAATCCCCCTCCACCAAACTTCACACTTAGCACAATGCAGTCAGACAAGTACTGTTCTCCTGGCAACCGCCAAACCCAGATTCATCCATCAGACTGCCAGATGGAGAAGCGTGATTCATCACTCCAGAGAATGCGTCTCCACTGCTCTAGAGTCCAGGGGCGACGTGCTTTACACCATTGCATCCAACGCTTTGAATTGTACTTGGTGATGTTCAGCTTGGATGCAGTTGCTTGCCCATTCCATGAAGCTCTCTATGCACTGTTCTTGAGATAATCTGAAGACCACATGAAGTTTGGAGGTCTATAGTGATTGGCTCTGCAGAACGTTGGCAACCTCTGTGCACTATGCGCCTCAGCATCCGCTGACCCCGCTTTTACGTGGCCTGCCACTTTGTGGCTGAGTTGCTGTCGTTCCCAATTGCTTCCACTTTGTTATAATTCCACCGACCGTTACTGTGTTTCCGCAGAGTCTTGAAAAGTCTTAAAAAGTCTAAAATTTGATAACTGCCAATTTAAGGCCTTAAAAAATCTTAAATACAAGCATATTTTGCATAGTAGGTCTTAAATTACATTTAGTCAAGTCTTAAATCCTTACGTCCCTGTACCGCTTCATTCGCATTTTGTTCTATGCATGGTGGCATTCACACTTAGTTCCGTGTGTTCTGTGTAGTTCTTTATGAAATATAACTTTTAGCAATACGCAGAAATAAAACTACAAATGACACATGGAAGTGGAATCCAGTGTTCAGCCCAGTTTGTAATGTGTTGCTGCACCAGGCATGGTACGGCTGTACGGCCGTACATTTTTGTCACGTAACGTTTGTTAGCGTTATGGATTTTGGCCTCCTTTTGGATTCGAGACTTCTTCTGTCACATGAACCTTGTTGTCAACTTGGGAAATGGGCAAAATGTAAGTTTAATGATTGCTGGCTTTGTAATGTGGAGTTGGAGAGAAGCTTAGCCACGTTTGCTCGTAGTACGCTTCAACATGAAGTAGCAAGGCAGGAGACGAAGTGGAGGGATTTCCGGACAATATATTTATTGAACAGAACCATATTAAGCCAGGTCTCACGGCATATTGCAAAACACTATACTAAACGATAATAAAACGTTTGTGGCTTGTAGCCTTCACCAGTGTCCACATTACGGAGATTGAGGAAGTAAAAAAAAAATAAAAAAATGAGACGGATGCAAGAGTGACACCTGCTGAACTAAGCGTTGAAAACAAAGGAGCCACTGCCGTGTGGCGTAAACTGGTAATGCTCCGTGTAATACTCTAGCTGTTGCAGCTTGAACGAAATGTTTTCGTTGGTTGGCTGAAACGTGTGCCAAACAATCTTTATGAGGCGAACTGCATGCAAGAGGACACTCAAACTCTGCAGCCTGGGTGTGAAGGCAGTGGAATCTCACTTAAAAGCAGAGAAACACCAGACTTTTCTTAAAAGTCTCCAACAATCTCATGCGATCACCCAGTTTTGTTCACTGTTGCCAGGTCCAAGTACAGCCAGAGACGGTGTTACATCCCCCGGCTGTTTCAGTGCTCGGAAAAAAAAAAAACATGGGGCATGATAAGGCTTCGTGATATATAATCTGTTTAAAATGCGCAGTAAACTGCGACGGCCTGAAATCACCACTGGTTCTATTAATTTTTCCTCAGTGTTTTCCTGCCAATATGGCGGTTTCAACAAAAAAGTCACATAACGCCTGGGGCTCTATAGCGGACTACAGCGATGTGTAGCCATTTAATTCCATTGGAATACATTACAAAACTATGCATGGCACATAGGATGGAGGAAGTTGGGACATGTCTCAATGCATGTTAAATCACATCTAGAGGGTAGTTGATAGTTGAATGACAATACATTTTGTTATTTTGAAAGTAATTCTGGGTCTCTGATTTTCCGTATTTTTTGTACTTCGAGTAGGTCTTAAATTTAACCCATAATGGTATTAAAAAGGTCTTAAAAGTCTTAAATTTCACTTGCTCAGACCTGCAGAAACCCTGCAGTTAACTGTGGAATATTTAGTAGCAAGGAATTTTATGACTGGACTTGTTGCACAGTGAGTGAGTACTTTTGGCAATTTATTGTACCTCTAGTTAACCGTGGAATCAAACATGCAGTGTCACAAAGTATTTATATTGTGATTTAGTCAAATACACTGCCTGGACAAAAAAAATAAAAAAGTCGCTACCTGGATTTAACTAAGCAAATGAGTACAAGCCTCCTATTGGATAATTACTGCATGGGTGATTGTCTTTCAGCTGGCAACAACTTGTTTAACCCCAACTGATGCAATGAGTAGCTTCTCATTTCTTTTTGACAACAATGTCCAAAGACACATCCCATGGTTGTGGAAAAGATGCTTGTCTGTTTGAGAAGGGTCAAATTATTGGCATGCATCAAGCAGGGAAAACACCTAAAGAGATTGCAGAAACTATTATAATTGGGTTAAGAACTGTCCCAACGCGTTATTAAAAACTGGAAGGATAGTAGGGAACCATCGTCTTTGAGGAAGAAATGTAGTTGGAAACAAATCCTGATAGATCATGATTGGTGATCACTTAAATGTTTGGTGACATCAAATCGAAGAAAAAGAGTGGAACTCAGGGCTATGTTTAATAGTGAAAGTAAGAGCATTTCCACACGTACAATGCGAAGGGAACTCAAGGGATTGGGACTGAACAGCTGTGTAGCCTTAAGAAAACCACTAATCAGTGAGGCTTACCAGAATAAAAGGCTTCAGTTTGCTGTTGATCATAAAGATTGGACTCTGGAGCAACGGAAGAAGGTCATGTGGTCTGATGAGTCCAGATTTACCCTGTTCCTGAGTGATAGGTGCATCAGGGTAAGAAGAGAGGCAGATGAAGTGATCCACCCATCATGCCTAGTGTCTACTGTACAAGCCTGTGGGGACAGTGCTATGATCTGGGGTTGCTGCAGTTGCTCAGGTCTAGGTTCAGCAACATTATGTGCCCAAAGAATGAGGTCAGCTGACTACCTGAATATACTGAATGATCAGGTTATTCCATCAATGGATTTTTCTTCCTTGGTGGCACGGGCATATTCCAAGATGACAATGCCAGGATTCATGGGGCTCAAATTGTGAAAGAGTGTGGTAGCCAATTGCTGAACCTTCCTGAACCAGAGTCCAGACCTTAACCCAATTGAGAATCTTTGGGATGTCTCATCAGTACAAAATTAACATCAGACAAAAATTAATGCAACACTGGATGGAAATAAATCTTGTGACATCATGCAGAAGCCTATCGAAACAATGCTACAGCAAATGCATGCTGTAATCAAAGCTAAAGGCGAGTGTGTGACTTTTTTTTGGTGGCGACTTTTTTTTGGCAGTGTATTTGCAGGCTTCACATTGTTGAAACAGAGATTGTCTAAAATGCTTTTTTGAAAGTGATTTGAAATCCCTTTTGTTTGTTTTTTTCCGACATCATAATGTGACTTCCCAGTCTTCCAAAATACCAGACAAAAAATTTAAATGTCAAGATATCCCTTCAACAGCCCCATCTGCCATCGGTAGCACTCCTGGTCTCCAGGTACGGCTGCTGTCCTGCTGCAAAGAATCTCACATTGGTGTCAGGGCAATGTGCGCTCTTTTTGTCAAAATGATGCGTATGTGCAAGACAGCATGACGGGAATATCACAGACATTGGCCCCATGAGGCCACAGTTGAATTGATTTTTTTGTCTTGCCTTTTTCTTTGTTCGACAAGATACCTTCTTTTCACAACATATTTTGATATATCCTTCACTATAGAATACATTTATTTGTGTTATCTGAACTGTGTGGTCCAGTGACATTATTAGATTCAATTATCTATGGCTGTAGTAAAACCAAGTCAGTGTTACTTTGACTTTTTAACTGCTGGATGTGGATATTTTAAGCTAGCTGTTTCATATTTTGCCTGACACACCTAATTGATGTCAAAGAACTACTGACAACGTGTCAAGGTGACTACAATGTTTCCTCATGTTGCCCGTGGAAACAATGTAGGGTATGCTACCAAAACTAGGGTCACGTGACTTGCTCGACTCCAGCAATTGAACATCCTTCACCTTGGTCTGACGGCCTTAATATGTTTTGTCTAACTACTTTGCTCCGGTTTAGAGGGAAATATCAGTATTTAGTAACCTGCCTTGCCTACTTATTATCTTGAGGACAAGTGTTGGACATACTAATTGGAGTTTAATCTACTTCATATACTTCTACCATAGTCATTCATACTACATTACTCTCAGTGCTCCTTTCATCAAGCCACATAAAGGGAGCGTGAATTTGTTGCATTCAGTTGAAAGTTGTGCATACGGTCTTGTAAATGTAGTGTGACAAATGTAAAACAACATGTTCCGAGACTCTTTTATTCTGGTCTGTCAGCAATATACAAAATTAGTTTTAGGAAGTATGGTATATTTCTCCTTGCCTCTAACTTGTCATGAGAGTCTAGCCCCAAAAGTGGTTTACCGCTGTTTTAAAAATTTAAATTTAGTTCTATGGGACCTAATAATGTCTCACTTACAGCTGCCTTCACTGCCTCTCTCCTTCGTTTGGCACTGTCACTGCGGAGGAAAAGTAGCAAAGACTGCATGAATGTCTTTACCAGTTATTGTAGTTAATGTTTGTTTGTGTAATTAGGTGTAGTTGAATGCATGGACTTTATTTTATTCTGCCTTGTCTACTCAGTCCTCTGCCCTTTTCTCTCTCTCTAGACCTTATCTCCCAGTGAACTGTCTGTTTAAAAGTGCAGACCAGCCACATAAACCCTGTTACCATAGGGACACTGGAGATAAACAGTATGAAAGCACGAGTTGATAGCACAGGCAGCACACAGAATGTCCCCATTTCCTCACTTAGAGGAAAATAGTTTGGGCGGTGATGACACTGAATTTGAAGCCTGATGAAATGCACTGGGTGTTTACTGAAAACCTGGTGAAACACAAAAACCTTCAATAACAGACAGATCTCAGATGTTGTTTGATACACTGTCTCTCGTATAAATCTGAACTTCTGACCTTCCACATAATGCGCTAGTGTGCTCTTAGGTGTCTTCAGCACTCAGTGTCTCCTTTGAGAGCTCATTTGGATGAATATTTTAACAAGGATAATCCAATCTCACAACCTTGTATTTTAACTATAATACATTTCCTTTTGGTGAAATTATTTTAAAGAAAGTATTTAAATCAGTCTTTTTTGCTGCAAATTACACAAAGAACATTTGAAAAGAAATGTTTTATCTTGCTGCTTTCTGTTCTCACTGTGTGTTTTCTCATTTTTTATGTCTGACACATTTTCAGTTGTTCTGGGTCTAATAATATCATGCAAAGTTTCTGTCAGTTCTGCCTTCTCTACTTAGTCTTTTCAGTGTTCAGTATTTGGCAGTTGCTGCCTTGCTTTCCTTCCCCATTCATTATTCAAGTAGCAGTTGCTTGGATGCCCGTGGATCTGTATCCAAACTCTTTCCTGAGATACCACATGCGGCACCATTGGGCGACTAGTACCATTGGTAACTGTCTCCATCATGACATCCTATAACGACATTTCCCAGGTAGCGATACGGGCTGGTGTTTCTAATAAGATGAGTGCATCCCTGTGAAGCGCTAGCTCATTGTGATGTGGGAAGGCCGGTGGTGTTTGACTTGTTATGAATATGTACCGACAGCAGACGAGCAGTAGAGGCAGTGCTTGATCTGGGATGTACATGGACTTTTACTCAGTGAGAGGATGACTAGCAAGGCAGGCAGGCAGGCGGGCAGGTGGGGATGAAGTAGTGGAGCAGTGTGAGCTCTGTTTGGATGTGTGCATTCATGTTCAGCATGCTGGAAGAAGGCCTCTGACACCCAAAGTGGTGCTGGCTCATGCCTGGCTTACAGCATGATAAGGGCAGGGTGAGTGGATAAGGTGGAGAGTTAAATGAAAGTTTGTCTGGTTGGTTGTAGGAAGGCAGAGGCTTCATGCAACCGTTATTTTCATTACCCGTGAATCACATATTTACTTGAGTAATCATGTAGTCTACATTTAAGAAGCTGGCAGAATGATAATATTTTGAATAATCAACTAATGAATTAATCAGCTAATCAGTGCAGCTTTCAATTGTTTGGTTTACAAAATGTCAGAATAAAATGAAAAATTAATTTAATCACCTCTTAGAGCTTAAAGTAATTAAAATTCATCATCCTCATTCATTTCAATGAAGTCACTGCATTGACAGAGTGGACTTGCCAATGAAGAGGGACAGATCTGGGAACATATCTGAGTAAATGTAAAATAATAGAAAAACTTGTAAATCATAGTAGTCACAGTAATAAATAACAGATGTGAAAGTATGCTCAGCTGCCAGTATATTAGGGCCATTTTACTAAACTAATTAAGTCTAAATCAGCAGGCCTGCAGCAATCAGTTGTACCTTCATGAAGGCTATGTATTTGCTATAGCAGAGAAGTGTTGAAAAACACGGCCATTTTGAAAGCTGCTGCTGACTTATTTTGCATCATATGACAGATTTTTCTTTTAAATCCATTTTTTTTATTTTTATTTGTTACTAAGTGTGAGTAAGTGTATGCTAAATAATGCCACACTCGAGGCCTGGTGAGGAAGGAATTGATTGTTATTCTCTACCCCAGCCACCACTCAGGTTTGTCACACCGGCACTTTCAACTTTTTTAGTACTGTTCTATCAGCAGACACCATGAGACAGACATCATATGTGTATACATCATCTGCAGGTTATCGCACCTGTGAATCATTCTTAAAAAAAAAAAAAACGATCTGCCTCTCCTCTCTTTCAGAAAATCTACCAATGTTGTCATTGTCAGTGTCATCTGCCAATGTTAAACTTTACATTCTTGGTTACCTTGCAGTTACCAGGACAGATTATTAAATCACTGTTGCCCCAATGACTTTCCTGAGTTGTAAAACCCTCACTGAATCTTTGAGTGCTGTCATTGCTGGAAGCACTGCTGAGGACACAGGTCACAGATGGTCACAGATGATGCAGATGGAAACTGACACAAACACTTAAAGGAATAATGGTGTTCATGCATATCTTTTAATGGCAGCAGTCAATATAACAATGAAACAGTTATTTGAACTGTTCAACTGTACATTGAACTAAACATCCGAACATTTCTTCTTGGTTCATTCTGCAGTTTTTGAATGTTTTTCATGGGGTTGACGCAACATATTTTCCGATGTGTGGTCTCTGTTCACAGGTGGGAGTGTGCTCACCTGTATGTGTGCGCACGTTTCTGTGTGTGTGTGCGTGTGTACGTGCAACTCTCGCCCTGCCTGATATAGAGGGCAGAGAATTGTAAACATGCGATCATGTAGAGACAGAAATTACATAAATAAGATAAGGCTATTTAGTTTAATAAAATAAGGTATAGACCTGTTCTATAGGGAAGGTAACCTTAAATGACTCCTGTTGTGATCTGGTGCTATATAGACAATAAAATTAAATACAATTCATTTAACCATATCATATTAGTGACAGATTTCTACCATCTAGGAATCTTGGTGCATATTTAGTTAAAACAATTTTAAGAGGACATTGTATTCACTCATAAATTGAAAACAAGCCAAAAGATAATGGAGCTAAGTGATAAAGTGACTGAGAATTGTTAGATTGTAGTGAGTCTCAGCAGATTTGTCGCAACAGAGCAAAGGCACACTGAATGTGGTATTGTCTGAGTATGAATAAAAACAAACAAACAAAAATCCTGAAGGACATTTCATCATGACCAATATCTTGATCAGCAACAACAAATGTTTGTAATACGTCCCTCTTTGACAAGTCTTTCTGGTGTCTATTGTCCAAATAAGATTGAAGATGATTTAAGCATAGTCACTGACTCCTCTTTAGACAGACATACAATACTGGAAAAACACATACTGTAACTGCAAAGCCGAGGGAAATGTAAAAGTAACTTACTTTACTTGAATAGAATGATTAAAGGCTAATTCCAGCTGCTTGAAAATATCAGTTCATATTGGTCCATGAAAACCCTTTTTTCTTTTTAGCTATAAAGCTAAAATAGTAAGTGAAAAATTCTACTTACTTTTCACATAGACAGCAATATGGGACTGTCTTCTAAAGTACATACTGATTTAAATAATCTGCGCAAAAGCATTAGGAAACATCATCTTTTATTAAAATGTTGAAGGCACATAAAACTTGTATACATAACAAAAACCCTGCAGCTTGAATGTATTCAACTTTAAGGTGTGGGTCAAGTTTGGGTTTGTGGACAACTTCTAATGTAGCAATCGGATTTTTTTTTGTAATGGTACAAAACAAACAATTTACACCAATGCAATAATCAGTCGAAAGATTACTCTTTATTTTGATAAACAAAATGACAAATGGATGTGGAATATGATCGATGATGATTGCAACTTAATTGCAGGGAAATAATGCAATCAGCATTTCATTTTAATTAAAAAGTAAATAATGAAACTTGTGTAGTTGTGTCCCCTCAGGCAGTTCTACATTGTGTGTTGCTCTTTTGTGTGTATGCTTCCTTCTCAGCTGCTGTATGTGCATATTGATTTTCTTGTGCCCCCTCTTTGTATTCTCACTCAATTAAAACGGTGACAGAAGCTGCAGTTTAAAGCTTTTTTCAGTGACCTGTTGTAAAATGCTTGCCATTTAAATGGTCTTCATGTTAGCTATGCGTTTGTGCCCTGAATAAATACCAGATCCTTTAACACTGGTGGTGATAAATGCTTGAGATCCTGGCTCGGCTCTCTTGTTGTCAGAATGCAAAGTCACTAGTGAAAAACTTTTCCTCATGGACTGAGATGCAGTCGGACATTTCCTCTCACTTCATCATTACGAAATAACACATCATCCATAATAATCATTAGCAAAATAGATATCTCAACAGCATTACCTATGCCATAGTTTTTACTCTGTGACTTGCAGTGATTTGCATCCTACCGTGTGACTTGGTGACAAACTGGCAGTGCTGAAACACTTGGTTGTTGTTCGGCTGTGTGTGTCTCACCTCTGATTTGACAAACTGAACATCATTCATTCACTGTCAAATCCTTATCTAGAATATGCCTAAAACTGTAGTAGCAATGGAATGTATTGCTTCAGTGGCACACATACTTACATATTTTGATTCAACTTAGTTTTAACACTTTAAAGTAAGGCTGACTAAGAGAGAAATATGGGACAGTGTTTTCACACTAAATAATGGAATTACAGGCATATGCAGGTGTTAAACTTTAAATAGACAAAGTAAATAGTTTTGCTTTGTACTGTAATATTCTAAGTGGCATTGATTTCTAATCTGATCTTCGTTCAGATTCTTTTGTGTTCTTCAGCAGATTTTTAGTTTTTTACGCTGTTTCTAAATAACTTTCCTTTTTCCATGTTTTTTTTCATTGACGAGTTGTGATATTTTTGCAGTGCCAAAAAAATCTTCCAATCCTTCAAAAATCTTTCCCACAGTGTCCATGATGCTTCTCCTGACGTCCTCTGTCACCTATTGCATTAGGTCTGCAGTTTTGTTGATCCTTCTTTTCCGGCTTAGCTCTAGGGCCTAATGGCTGCTGTTTTTGGCTCCATAGTATTGGTGTCTCTTTGTGGACTGTTGGTATAAGACACACTTTAACTCTTGCTTCATCATTTAAAATCCACACCCAGTTGAGGTTCATGAACATACACTGTAAAATCCAATTAGTTAGCATTGCTTAAAAAAAACATGCAAACCGATTGCACTTAAAAAAACAAGAGAACTAGTTATTTTAAGTTGTACTAACTAGCATTTCCTTCGTAGAGTACACTTATAAATGAGTTTAAGTAACTAAAACAATCAAGTAGAGTGTACTTGATAACGTACTTTAGGTGTACTCCTGAGTTAGTAAAGACTACTCAGAATTACTAGTTTAATCTACTAAGTCACTGCATGTAAAATATACTCTGTTTAGTACAGAAATATACTCTGAAAAAGCAAGTAAGTTTTACTTCAGCAATCTAAGTGGCTCAAATATGAAAAACAGGTTCCAATCTCCTAGAATAATCTGAATTACAATTAAACATAATAAATCAAGGTCACAACACAGTTGAAAGTTCAGTTATATCAATTGTTTTTTATTTTTCTTCCAGTTATATCAACTTTTCTTTTTAAGATTGCCTTTAATGACATCCACAAACAAAGCGTATAAAAGTCCAAACAAAGTGCCTCAACAATGGTAGACATTGGGTGTAGGTGGAGCTGATTGGAATGAGTTGCACATCTTCGCCAAACAAAAACATTACATTACAACAGGTAAATGTTGCAAATTGTCAATTCAAAATTGTCACCATTTCATCTCTCTCCTCTCTTCTACCCCTCTCCTCTCCCTATCTCCTTCTCCTCTCTTCTCACCCATCTCCCCTCCCTTGAGACACTGGTAAATACAAGTCAAATTTCCCCATAACTGTGTGTGCTCCTTTGAGATGCTTCTATTAGAACTTGAAGCTGGGTTCATTAGGCCTCGGAGTACAATGGTGCGCATTGTCGTCATATGTGGTTTTCTAGAAGTGGATGATAAACAAATTAAGCTCTAGATCGGGGGTGCCCATAACGCCGATTGCGATCGACCGGTAGATCGTGAAGGTAGTGCGGGTAGATCGCATGCCATTGAAAAATTTTTTTTTAGATGTTAGTCTAAAACATTTATCTCTTGCACCTCCAAAACAAACAGCAAGACAAACGTTCATCTTTATTTTTACTTTATATTTGCAACATGCCCTCAATTCAGCAGCACACATCCACAGCCACGTACAACTCAAGACTGCAGTCTTTCTTAAAGAGACAGCGCTATTTTTCTAAAGGTGCAGTGCACCAATTATTCTTGATAAAAATAAAAACAAAGATAGATGGAGCTTTTAACACTGTAGCAACAATTAATATGACATATATATATATATATATATATATGTCATCTATCCATCGCAATCGCATCGCAATTAATATGATACATATATATATATATCAATTGCGATGCGATTGCGATGGATAGATCGCTTTGACTTGGTCATTGTAAAAGTAGCTCAGAAGCCAGAAAAGTGTGGGCACCCCTGCTCTAGATAATGAAGCATTCAAAGGCTAAAGTACAAAACAATTGTTGTTGCAAAAAAGGAAGGAGCAAAACGGCAACCTTTCGCCTTCTCCCCTCCCCTTCTCCTCTCTCTTCTCTTCTCCTCTCTTCTACTCTGCCCCTCTCTCCGCTATTTAACGCTAACTGTGCTAAATTGCGCTAAATTGCGCTAAATCGCGCTAATTGTACAGTGTTCAAATGTTAAATCAAATCACCGCTAGCGCTAGTGTTCAAATTCGCTAAATCGCGCTTATTGTATCGTTCAAATTACCACGAACCGAACAACGCTAGCGCTAACGTTAGCTAGCGCTAACCGTCGTAGCAGTAGTTAAAACACTTTAACAGACAAACTTGCTGGATAACTTACCTTATTATTTTTCTTCAAAAGAATAAACAAGACGCCGCAAAAATCTAGTCCGCAGGTTGTCCTCAGTGTCCCGGCCTGTGTACTGGACTTACGCGTTGCTGACTGAGCGGGAGAGACTTATTGCTACTGCGCATGCACACTTCTTCTTCTTCTTCTTCGAATGCGCAGTGGGAGTGAGACTGTGTTGGCTACTTATTGTTGCGAGTGAGCTTAACTCTAAATAAAGTAATCTCCACTCTAAACACTAAGTATGTTGCGTTTTTTTTTACCAAGCAAGTGACTGTTACTTCATAAATACTAGTCATAACTGCATATTGTTGATAACCTAGTAAAGTTAACTAATGTATGTATGTCAGGATAGCTATTGGATTTTACAGTGTATGCATTGTGGATGGCTCTACAAAAATGCTACATTTGTGACCACAGTGACTAGAAAACAAAAATTTTCAACCCAATTTTCCCCCCAAACACCAATTATGACTCAAATGAATTGTCTGTAATGATAAAACAGCACATAGTGTTACAGAATCTTTAGATTCACTTCTCATTTCACATTTAGATTCACACAATATGCTGTGTAACTGAATAACTACTTCTGCCACTTTTCTTTGTTGCATGCACCTCTTTAAGATGGACACTCTGTGCTACTTCTTCTCACCCTACTTCACACCCTCACAATTTATTTCATCTTTTTTACCCTCATAGCATAAACCTTCAACCCTGTTGAACAAAAAACATTTCTTGTTCGCTTTTCTCTTGTGAACCCTAAAGCGTCTTTAGCAGCTTGCACCAAGTCTTCAGGTCAGGGGTCACTGGAAGAAGGCAGCAGTAATCTTATCGATATCTGCCAGCCTCAGTTTTGAGAGAATTAATACAGTTAGAAAGGGTATTGGGTTCCCTCGGCTTTATATTTACACCATAGTCTTTCTAAACCATTTATACTCTTACCGTAATCAAATCTGTTCACTTATGAAAGCCTCAAACCCTGCACTGAATGCATAAATAAGAAGGGGCATTGATACCAACTGAGAAGACATTAGTTATGTCTGTGTTAGCATAGAGGAATGTTTATTGTTATGTTTTATTGGAACTGCTGCTGTTGCCTTTATACGCATATATCTAGTGAAATTTTCACTAAAAGGAGAGTAAGTCACAATTGATGTAATTGTATATATTATAGTAATATATATTCTTGAAAAACCAAAGGAAAAGCAACTTATACAAGTTAAGGATAAATTAGGGAGATGTTATTAAATAGTTTGTCCTTACAACTAAGGTCATTTCATGACATAATTTATTTTAGGGATGTGAAGAACACGGCATTTTTTTCCCATTTATTTTTTAAAATGATAAACCATTTACTGATTTTTCCACAAAAAGTCTTGTTTGAATAAACTGTAATGGATATGTATTGGGTAACACACACTCTGGGATTTGGACTTAGCTATATTCAGTAGGAGCCCCTCATCGTGGCTCTGTTGACCTGTACAATGTGACCAGAGAAGTTGGGTTGTGACTGTGCCTGAAGTCAGACTAAAATCTGTATATGCATTGTATAGGATTAATAAATACTGTGTAGCTTGTCCATTTATCTGTCATTGCCCACAAAGCACTGCTGTTTTGGATATCTTGGAATTTCGTTGTATCATGCATACATTAACAAAAAAGGTTGGCAATTTCTAATTGCCAATCTTAAAGAATGCTGTTGCAGTATTCTAAGCAACTTGTGCACTGTCAAAACAGTATAAGCAGAAGTCGGCTCTGGAATGTCTTGTCTTCTTCAAAGTCCCATATGGTAGTACGGTAGCTTACATTTCAGGCTAGGTTAACCTTTGTTATAAACAACAAAATAAGAAAATATCTTTTTAATACCTAATCATTCTTCTCCAATAAGTGAAATGAACACTTGCCAAATCAAGGTATGTAATCACAATGCAAAAATAAGTAAATCCTTGCTTTAAACTAGTTCTGGTACCTTCAATAGCCTAATACTGCCAGATACATTAAAAGGGTTGTTATCTTGATAGAAATGACAATTTAAAAATTTCTCATCTTGTGAAAAATATTGTAAAAACATCTGATCTTATATGACCCTCAGTATGTCCTTTAGGAGCAGATTTATTTTCACATACGTGAGGATTTTTGGTGGCGAAAACATCTAAATAGCACAGATGGAACCTTTTCAGTTTTGTTTTTGTTTGTGCCTGTTTTTGTTGGGAATCAGACAGACCTGCAGCCAGCTGGGGAGTGTGGCTGATTGATACCCTTTCTTAGCAAGGTTTGTCATTATCAGAGACAATCAATAGAACAGAAACCCAGAATTATTCTCATTTTAGGCTGCACCATGTGAAGGGAATGCTGAAGCCTCTGGCATTCTCATGCAAATAGTGATAATAATTATTCCCCAAGTGTCTTCCTTGTTCCCCCAAATAGATTCTAGTCAGTCAAAGAATCAACCAGCTTGAGGCAACCGAGAGATAATATGAAAGACATGTACATTCAGAGACAATTAGTGAGTCCGGAAATTAAAAATATCCATCTCCACATTGTCGGCCAAGTCCACTTTTGCTCTTTATGTGTCTAATGTGTCAGAAAAAAAAATGAGATGAGAGGCTGCAAGGATGACAGTGTGACTCTGACACCCTGACTGTGTGAGAGAGAGGGAGCATGTGTAAAGGAGAGATGGAAAGAGAGATAGAAAGACATTATTACAGTAGAGATCAGAGTGAAACTGGTAGAGGCCATCAACATGTTGGGAATAGATGCAGCAGATAGATGGAAGGGAACAGACGTGGGGGGTTCCTGGGGAAGAGAGTAAGGCAGAACATCAGATATACAAGTGACCAAATGCAGTGTGATTGAAATGGGGCTTTGGGCTAAAAGAAAATGTCTGAGAGCCCTGCTGTGGCTGAGGAAGCTATTTTGAGTGACTCAGGAAGTGGTGATAAACCTGTCAGCCTCTCTTTCCACCTCTTTGCAAATCCACCCATCCACCTCATTGTAGACTAAACTGTACACTCATTCCATCAGACCACAAAAATATGCTTGATTTAGTCTTCTCTATGAGATTAAGTGAGAATACTTCAAAACTTCAAAAAGCACAATTTATTGTAAGTCCAGATGTATGTGAACACTCAGCATTTTCTTGAACACAATCCTACCTGCGAAAAGGGCGCCCTGTGTTTTGGAGCTTGACTTATACGAAGTACTAAAGACTGTCATAATAGTTCAACTGCAGCCAGAAATTCAATAATGCTCATCGGTTATGATGACCTCAGGATTCGTCCTAATCCTTTACCCATACACGCATGAAAAATGCTGTAGATTCCTTCTTCTAAATAGCATCCACTGCAGCACTATCCAGCAAATACACAATGAGTTCGGGGATTCAGAGAAATTGCAGGAAGCTGACTTAGTTTGTCTGAGCAGGACAGCGAGCAAAGGGTACATGTAGTCGGTTTATCCAGGGTATAAGCAGTGGTAGTGGGTTGTCCTGCTGGCTGAGGGCAGTGCTGTGGTAGAACAGTAAAAGAAATGTGGAGAGGGCAGCCAGAGTTAAAAGCTGTGACGGCATTGGTTAGTCTCAAGGACAAGTACACGGGAATGCTTTTAACTGCTGGTCCCTATGGGAGAAAAACTGAAATTTTATTAAATCAAATTAAGTAGCTGGCAGGATGAGTCAAGTCCAGAATGTCTGTGGTGAAAGAGCTTTGTAATTTTTGTGTCTGTGTGTATGTACAAATGTCTTGGCTTGTAAAGAGCTTGTTTTTTCTTTCGTCTACAGGCATCCATGTAGCTATAAAGACTGTAGTGTGTTTTTATTAGTTGCTGTTCTTGGAACTGGTGATACTTTAGTAGTATTAGACCAGCAGACTAACCAGTATAATCAATGAAAGGGAAATTTGTATCTGTTCTAAAGTTGTTGCTTTTGGTGCTTGCAACCATGTGGTCAGGTTACATTTGAATTGTGCTTTGCTATATGTGGACATTGAACTGGAGCAGATATTGGCATGTGACTGATGATGATTCAAAAGCTGGTAGACTTAGTTGGAACTAAGCTTTTGTTTAGTTATAAAGTAATACATTTATAAATTACAAAAACTGTTCAAAAACAGGCAAAGCTTGTCCTTCACAGAGATGTAATATTGGTATGAGAGAATGTCCCATTTTATGCTATACATGAAGGCTAAACAATATACCAAATTTAGATTGACATGTGTAAATACTGCAGTATGGATCTTTTAAATGTTGTTTTACGTTTGTGCCGTCTACTGTACAAGTATAGAA
>NC_140354.1:3528735-3605735 GCF_963514085.1 Chelon labrosus
GTATAAGGCTTCTGACTCATATTTGTGAAATATTGTACAAGATATTTAATGAACTAAACACTGTCTGTTAGAAGCAAAGAAATGCACAAATCACATGAGACCTACCTTAAAGATTTATCCTTATTCACATCAATTTGGAATTACTTATTTAAGCTTATTATACTGTATATTCCTCACGAATTAAATTCTCCTTAATGTCTCCACCTTCCTTTTTCACACCAGCACTGCCCAATAATTCTTGTTCTAGCTATGGGGGATTAATAGAATGAGCTCATACATTTTACTAATCTTTTATTATAGCTAAGTCCCTCTGATACAAACCCATCCAAATTGCATCAAATGCTTTTTTCTGCATCATGCGTGGTAACATTTTTTTAGTCACGGAGTCAGCTATATGCATTATTGTCCTAATGTTATCTTGTGTTAGTCTGTCTTGGACAAAACCTACTTGATCTTTTCATTGTATTTATCATTTGTTATTTATTTATTACATTACTGATGCAAGTTTTTTGTAGTCTGTATTTCACCGTAGATAGATAGATAGATAGATAGATAGATAGATAGATAGATAGATAGATACTTTATTAATCCCGAGGGAAATTCAAGCATCCAGTAGCAGTTACAAACATTGAACATAAAATACAAAAGCTATATAAAAAATAGAAAGTGACTAGAAATAAAATGTTTATACAACTATAAACTATGTTAAAAATATAAAGTGACCTGTTAGAAAATATAAATATAAAGTGACCTGTTAGAAATATAAAGTGACCAGTAGAAGTAGTTTTTTTTTTTTTTTTTAATATAAATATGAGAGCTACAAATGGGAAAAAAATGAATGAAAATCACAGTCACCAGATGTAGCAGAGGTAGACAGACATGGTAAATGACAGAGTGTCCAGTAAGTAGGTGCAAAAGATTTGTCCATTGTCTATTGTGTCTCCTGCCATCACTGAGAGCTGTTGTACAGCCTGATGGCCAGGGGGACGAATGAGTTCTTCAGTCTGTTGGTGGAGCAGGATTGAGACAGCAGCCTGCCACTGAACACACTCCTCTGCCTGATGAAGGTGTTGTGCAGAGGGTGGTGGGCGTTGTCCAGTATGGACAGCAGTTTGTCCAGGGTCCTTCTCTCTGCCACTGTCACCAGAGAGTCCAGCTCTGTGCCCACCACTGAGCCTGCCCTCCTCACCAGTCTGTCCAGTCGAGCAGCGTCCCTCTTCTTGCTGCTTCCTCCCCAGCAAACCACAGCATAGAAGAGGACGCTGGCCACCACAGACTGGTAAAACATCTGCAGCAGTTTTTTGCAGACGTTGAAGGACCCCAGCCTTCTCAGGAAGTACAGACGGCTCTGTCCTTTCCTGTGGAGTGTGTCCATGTTTGTTGTCCAGTCCAGCCTGTCGTCCAGCTGCAGCCCCAGATATTTGTAAGTCCGGACCACCTCCACATCGACCCCGTTGATGGACACAGGTTGGAGATGTGATTTCTTCCTTCTGAAGTCCACCACCATCTCCTTGGTCTTGGAGGTGTTCAGCTGCAGATGGTTGGACCTGCACCACCTCATGAAGTCCGCGACCAGGCTCCTGTACTCCTCCTCCCGTCCATCCTTGATACAGCCAACTATCGCAGTGTCATCTGAGTATTTCTGCATGTGGCAGAGCTCAGAGTTGTACTGGAAGTCAGATGTGTACAAGGTGAAGAGGACGGGAGAGAGCACGGTCCCCTGTGGTGCTCCGGTGCTGCTGACCACAGTGTCCGACGTGCAGTCCTTCAGTCTGACGTACTGTGGTCTCTCTGTGAGGTAGTCTGTAATCCATCTCACCAGGTGTGAGTCCTCATCTCTGTCAGCTTGTCTCTCAGCAGGAAGGGCCGGATGGTGTTGAAGGCGCTGGAAAAATCAAAAAACATGATTCTCACAGCACCGCTCTCCTTGTCCAGATGAGAGTAAGCCCTGTGTAACAGATAGAGGATGGCATCCTCCACGCCCACCTTCTCCTGGTATCCAAACTGCAGTGGATCCTGGGCGTGGTGGACCTGGGGTCTGAGCAGATGGAGCAGCAGCCGTTCAAAAGTCTTCATGATGTGGGATGTTAATGCAACTGGTCTGAAGTCACCCGGCTCCCTGGGGTGTTTTGTTTTGGGAACCGGGATGAGACATGAAGTCTTCCAGAGCACGGGGACCCTCCCCAGCTGCAGGCTCAGGTTGAAGACATGCTGAAGCGGCTCCCCCAATTCAGCAGAGCAGGCCTTGAGCATCCTTGGACACACTTTATCTGGGCCCACTGCTTTCCTTGGGCGCAGCCTCCTCAGCTCTCTGCTCACCTGATCCTTGGTGATGGTGAAGGGGAGGGGGGTTGAACTGTCCGTGGTGGTGGTGGGGAGGGGGAGGTGGGTTGAACTGTCTGTGGGGGTGGTAGGTGGGAGAGCTCTGCAGTCTTTCAAGTTCTTTTGTGCAGAAAAATATACATCATATGTTAGATAACTGATGTTGAGCTTAATGCAGAATTCCTACAGTGCTCCAGATTCAATTGCAAGCATACAACCATAGAATCATTATAAATAATTAAATTAAATGGATTGTTAATCATGGCTGCCTTATTAGTTGTTCATTTAATGAGTTTGGCACTAAGGTCTCTGGAGGCCTACATATTGGAGCTGTAGTAATAAATACATTGGTTACAGGATGAAGTTGCACCAGTTTAGTCTTTGTTGTGTACCTCTTTGAAGTTCCAATCCCATATGGGAGAATGGGAATAAAACTCATCCGGGGACAAAGGATTCAGAGTGGCAGAGTGCCAGAACTCATCGGGAGCTGCTTCACTTCAGACAGTGTGGGAATACAATTCAAACTAGACAGTGCAGCAGTAAAGACGGCGATAGTCATATTTTAATTTTATTTTGCTTCTGCCGTTGGATCTTACTGTAATAAAATATAAGACTCTTCAGGTGAAACCAGAAAAAGCTTTCCAACTAACACCAGCTTCCTGTTGACTTCAGCCTCTTACTTAAGCTGTAAAATTTCACAGTTTGGAATCCCCTCATTTCATAGTAGCCCCAGTCAGCAGCATGCATGTATGAATTGGTGCTTGTAATTAATATAGTGGAAACACTGTACCAGTGTGAACTTGCTTTTATTATCCAGTCTCTTTTGGGATTATTCATATTTTCCTCAATCATTGGGATGCTCATCTTGCTTTCAAGAAGCTTTGTATATGTGATATTTAACATTAATACATATGTGTATCAAACAATGACTTGAAGGCAGTCTCACAATACGAAAGGGAATGCATGTTTTGAATGAACTGCTAAGAATGATCACCCAAAACTGGACCTACCACTCACAAAATATCCCACAGACTAGCTGGTGAGCATAGTGGAATATGTAGCACAGCAGAGCTAGATATTTCCCCCGGGCGTTGGTTGAATATTAGAGCCACAATCCCCGGGGAATTCATGATTCCAAATAAATGGTAGTGGAGCTCATAACTACAGGATGTATTAGCTTCTGCAGTTTGATGTATCCACTTAAAAGATGATGACATACTGGCTTACGGTTGTGGCTAGTGCACCCGAGGCGAGGAACATTGTCAATATTTCTGGCTGTCAATCAGTTGTTTTGATGTCAGTTGCAAACTGGTTCCTCACATGTCAACATCCTTGTCTTACAAATTAAAACTACACTGTGAAGGATCCTATGTTTTTTTTGTTGTTTGTTTGTTTTTTAAACTAGGTCACTGATGCAATGTAAAAAATAACTTGCCTTTCCCAAAGGAGTCTTCCAAGGAAACTCTATGGCAAGTGATGATGGCCTTTTACCAAAAGCAGACTGTCCCAGTTGTCTTCCTTTTAACATTAATACCAATGTCCTCATGTCCTGAAGGGAAGTATAACAGAAGATAAACACAACACCAGAAAAACTCAGATGTGGCCAAGACTATTGATCACAAGGAAGAGATAGCATCAGGTAAAAGTAGCATTGAAGAATGCTCAGATTGAAAGTCTGGCATTACTCTCCAGTGTGCTAAAAGACTTTAAAAAAGACATCAGACTCGACTTAAGTGATTTTAAAAATGATGTCAAGAAGATAATGAAAGATGATCTTGGTAAGTTTAAAGACAGAATTTTGTAAGAGCTGCAAAGTCAACATTAAACTCAGAGGCTTTGATTATGCTGATACATTTTAGTTATTTTTGGGGTGTACTTTACTAACTAAACATTCGAATGTATGAAATGGATCAGGGATGAAATAGGGCAGGCTTATTATAGTGAAAGGCAAACTGGAGAACAAAATAGTGACATTAAAATTAAGTTTATGCACCACCTAACAGTGGAAAACATTTCTTTCAAACCATGTTTGACAACAACGTGTTATAAATGGAGGGTATATTTATATGTGGGAGGGACTTTAATATTGTGATGAACAGTAACTTAGATACAACAAACCATGAAAAAAATACCAATCATATTGGCATAAAATGATCAAGACAGCTTTTTAAAAATTTGGTTTAATTGATATTTGGAAAGAACTGCATCTCACGAAAAGAGGTTACACACACTAACTGACTACTTCCTTTTTTGTTTTTAGAAATAAAATGGAACTGTATTGAGTAGAGGAGTGTGAAATTGAGGGAGTGGATGTATCTGATCACTGTGCAGTTTACTTAAAACTTCAACTAAAAACACAGGAGAAAAGGAAATTGTGGAGATCACTACTTCTTTGGAAGTAGTTAGGGAAAGTATTAGGGGTGTAACGATATTTGTTATCACGGTGTCACGGTACAGGCGTCACGGTTCAGTGCACGCAGTCATAAGGCAAATACGTCTGAGTGAGTAGCCTATTAAAAAAAAAAAAAGGTGAGTCCTTACTTCAATCTAGGTGGCGATAATGAACCTTAAAGCTCCCAGCTAACGTCATTAGCCTACAGAAGAAGAAAAACAGGCGAAGAAGAAAAGTAATTGAGAGTGTGGAGCATGGCTGGATATACTAACAGAAGTATGGAGTTGGAAGAACCACCGGCTTCATTTAAATCACCAGTGGTTTCCTGGTGCAGCATAACGCCGATGGCATGCGAGTGACCGGACCGATGTTTCTGCCTCCTTGTGAAATCATATCCCACTGTTGATAGCATGCAATTAGTAGGAGCTGAGCCATCTCCACTCAGCTGTTCTTCAGCGAGATCCATTTAACTGCAGTGTAAGGTCAGTTTGACCACGGACCTAGTACTGATAAAAGTAGTGGGAAATAGCATCATATGTATTATAACTTGCATTTACATGGACATTAGTATTCTACTACTACTAATCAGAATAATAGCCCAATTAGAATTAATATGCCTTTTATAACCAACTCAATCAGAACATACTGGCCCCGTTCGAAATGATGTTCAATCAGATTGAAAGGGGTGGTGTAATTCTTTTGATAAGCTATTAATTAAGAAACTGTTAGCACCTAATAACCATGTAAATGATTCATGTTGTGGGTGACTTGTTCATTTACTATGAACACATGTTGATACACTGGAGTTTATTTTGAATGACTTCAGTTGCTGTAAAACCCACCAGAAAACCACATACACATTAACTGGCTGTTCCTGGAAGAGACATCATGTCTGTAAACCTGTAAATAAATAATATGATATGTTACTAGCATTTTTACAAGACACTGACAGTGTGTGAGCTTATATAAAAAAAAACATGTGTGTAGGTGCCATGGCAAGTGTCAAGAGAAGGTAGGGAATTTAGAAACTGGAAATTGTTGACAGTAAGAGAAGTGTAGACCAATGCCCATATTCTCTTTCACACTCAATCCTTCCTGGCTGATGTTTACAGTGACTTTGTGGTCCAGTAGGTTGGTATACACTCCCCCCATAACACCCATCCAGCACACAGTAGGCATCTCAGCTCACTGGTGCTGTCTCATCCCAACAACACCTCATCCATGAAAATGTGAGGGTTAGCTGACCTGTTAAGACACACTGCAACGGGATCTCGGATGGATCCTTGAGTCACCCGAGTTGTTATCTCATCAGCTTTGGGCAGCAGCCCCGACTCACTGGCTGAAAAGTTGGATCAGAGGCTGGATTATGATCAGCTCATTTGCCAATTAGTACTGGCGGTGCAGCACCCACCTAGGGCCTGATGGTGTGGAGGGCTGGGGCAGACCATTGGACAATACAGACACAGGCAGCAGGAAGACAATAATGAGCAGACTGAAGAGATACACCACTAGCCACTCTCTCAGGCCCCAGCTGGATGTTATACTGAGTAATAGGCCACATCCACATCCCATTTGCTTTTATTTCTTTTTTTTTTATGTCTTATTTTCTATCCACTCCCTCTCTGCAACGGTGCCTTCTTGTTTATTCTCAGTGTATTTTTGTGTCTGGTCAAAGAGTTGAAAATTGGCTCATCTTAATCTGAATTAATCACACTCCTAAATGGTCATGAACACAGACAAATGCAAATCCCTGTTTTATTAACAGTCAGTAAAAAATTACTTTAATTACAGTACATTTACATTAAAAATGCTGTTTTCCATTACAGACCAGACGGATGAATGCATTCTAATCATAAAACCAGGATTCTTCCTCAGATTATAATTCCATTAACATCCATAATCGTTGCATCTCTACCGTTAACACATTCTAACTTTAAGATCAACAATACTAAGAACAGCGATACTTTTCAAAACAAGCACACATTAGCTTAATTTATACTAGGGCCCTTGACGCTTTCAATGAGTGTATGAGTATATGATGAGTGAGTAAACACAGTGAGCAGTGTGATTGGTTAACTTAACGAGCTGACTGAAAGATCATGTGTGGTTGCCATGGAGACAACTGAAACCTTTTGCCGAAGTATAAATTGAAAACGTTGCGCAACAGAATTTTAAGAGTGGTACAACGTTTTCAATTCATGCTTTGGCAAAAGGTTTCAGTCTCCATGATAAGCAGATGCTATCTTTCAGGTGCGAGACATGGAAAAAAAAAAAGTGTGGAGCGACACTTTCGTGTTGTCATTTCTGCCATGTGACACATAAATTAAGCTTTACTCTATGAGCAAATAACAAAATTGCTCAGTTCCTTGAAAGACTTCTCATATGCGCAGGCACTACTGTCATTTCAGACATAACATTACTCCACTGCAAAAAGGTCATTTTTAAGGGTCAATCAAGACTTTCTGGATGAAGTCAAAGGTATTGGCCAAGTCTTTTGGGTAACAAATGCAGGGCATACATCAGTGCAAAAAGCATGACAAATGCATCAGCCAAATCTGGGACACTCAATAAAAACATTACCCTCAATGAGAACCGCAATCTTCTCTGGTTTGAAGAACACCGCATCTGTTGCATTTGCACTGCTCAAGAGGAGTCCAACCGGTACGTCACTGATGTTTGGTTCATTAGACTCGGATGCCTGGACAACAGAGAAAGGTTACCCATTACCCAAGATAGTCTAAGCGATCTAAAAAAGCTGTTTGCTGAAAAACATGTCAGTAACATATCTGAAGACGGTCAAAGAGTCGAACATTAGTTACATTCCATTAATATGGTTTGTTTCACAATGATCAATCAATATGAAATGTGAAATAAAACCGATGTTTATCTTCATTACTGCTGTTTATCTTCATAATGTACAAGCAACCCAACTTTTGTGACCCATGGTCTCTAGGGGGCGCAACAAGAGCAACATTTCAATATCTCAAAAACTGCAATAGCTAACTTTATGAAATTTGGCATACACAATCTGTAAAATATTGTGTAGACACCATCAAGTTGCGTGACATTACATTTACAGGGGGCGCTACAGGTGACACGGAAACATTTAATATTAATTTAAGGCTTATCATTTTTGAAGTATTCACCCAATCCTTATGAAACTTAGCAACCCTCATTATAATATGCTTGCGTACAATCATGTCAAGTTTCATGAAATTCGGGCTGTATGTTTATTTCTCTCAAACCACCACAGTAAACTGCTTGAAATTTGACAATAATAATCTGTGTATCACTCCTTACAAGCCATTCAAGTTTCGTGCAATATGGTCTATAGGGGCCGCTACTGGTGACTCATGCCTCTGCATCCCACTCGGGGACGCCTTCACCACGGCATGCACCCCTTTATGAATGCTTGCGATCATCTAGTTTTCTCTTGAATTTCTATTGAACACCGAATGAAATGCATGAAATAAAGCCCATTTTCAATCTGAAACTTTAGCCTAATTTTAAAGACATCCATAAGTGGACATCACAAACAACGCTTTTTAAAAAGTAAGGAGAGATGATTGAATCATGATAAATGCATCACTTGTTTTCTGATTTGCATTCATTCTATACCCTGGAGCAGCAGTTCCCAAACTTTTTTGGCTGCGCACCCCCTTCTATATCCCAACTGCGCTGACGCACCCCCAATCCCCCACACCTAAAAAAAACCCCCTCAAAAAAACGCAACAAGCTTTTTTATAGCCATATTAGAGGCAGCATGTTTAATCATGCTCAAGTTACCAGAACACACATAGAACAAAATATTTACAATCACAACAACATGCTCTCGCATTTGAATTAAACTGAAACAGTGGAACATTTTCAATATAATGAAACAAAGTTACGCACAAGCTTCCACTTTTAAGAGGAAAGAGGTTGGATGACAGGCTCAGGCTTAGAGGAAGAAAGCAGATAAGTTGGGGGAAATATGGATAATTTTTTCAGCCGCATTAAACAAAAATTGCATCAACTTTAAATGACTGTGGAGCTAACACAACCCTGTCATCATAACACAGCGGTTATGGAAATAAAATTAGAACGCCAGTAATTTGAATTAAATTGTAATAAAGTTAGACACGACCCACAACAAAAATAACAAAGCGCATAGGCTCCGGACTGATAAAAAAAAAAAAAAAAAAAAAAATGAGGATCCATCTGACGATTTTCAAGTGCAGCGCAGCTGGCTCAGTTAGATGCGCATATACGGTGCGTAGAAGAAGATAACTTCTTCTCCGCCATTGCATTTTTCATCTCGCGCACCCTAGAGGCAGTTCACGCACCACACTTTGGGAATCCCTGCCCTAGAGTAACGACAATACTTATGGTACTATTCAAAACTTGCAACAAGACCCTGAATGACATCTGAGCTAAAGAAGAGACTTTCATTAATTATTCCTCACTAACACGATTATATTCTATGATGAACAATTAGAATATTGACTTACATCCCAGAGTTTCAGAAACCTGGAGTCATCATCATGTAGATACGCAGGGAGCGCGTGGAGGACAGCAGCACGTTTGACGTGGATGTCAACGTGTTCCTGGGTGTGAGAACATATTCTTTAATACTATACATCACAAGAAAAAGCCTCCCATAACTGCAGAGATAAGAGTTCTAACAAATATAATCCACTGTAGTATCACTATTAAGCATCAAGAAGCGTAACCAACTCACCTGGAAATCATAAGCACTGAGGAGCCGATCCAAAACTTCTGCTACTCTGCCCGTTTGTGCAGCTTTCTTCCTGAACAAGCTCTGATGGGGGGCATGTCGATCCAACTCTGCATAGAAGTGGTTCTTCAGGTTGATGTTTGTGATCCTGTGAAACTGCACAAATCTGCCAAAATATGGAATGGCTTTTTAAGTCAGAGTATAGTGTGTATGTGCCCTGTAGAAAATGAAAAGATAAACAGCAATGAAATCAGGCTACATTACTGAACCATAATGACAAAACATAGACATGTTACTATCAGTGCTTTGTCACTTTTTCTACAGAACAGGTCTGGACCTTTTAATAAATAATGCTACTGATCTAATCCAGGCAAAGACATTTCATTGTCTTTATTGTCGAGCGTCTACAATTCTCCTCTTTCTGTTTTGCAATGGGCGGATCTCTGCACCGATGTACACAAACAAACATATGTGCACATAGACAGAGAGAGAGCCTTTCGCGTGGCCTCAACTGCCTGAAAAGCAGGCGAACATTTCTACAGTTTTTAAACACACACAAACCGATTCTGGCGAGAATGAAAACGTTACCTCTGCTGCTAGCCTACCAGCTTGCATCCGCCGCCCTTTTGCTCCCCGGCAATACACACACCCGACAAACGTTTGTTTAAAATAACTGCTGACACACTAATGCATAAAATAAAAGACGATGTTAAAATGAGGTCGCAAACAGCAGGTAACTCACCAGAGAGATGCACTCAAAGAGAAGTACAATGTAATGGCGGTCAGTGCATCTGAGCGGGTTGAGAAAATCACGTTTCACCTCAGTATTCACTAATGTTAGCAGTCAAAAAATATCTCCTTAACTGCCTAAAATTGGTAAGAGTCCAAGTTGTTCACAAGCTTCAGATTTGTCTCAGTTCCTCTCAGCAGGGAGTCGACATGGCGGACATTTTCATGGGCTGAACATTTGCCGAGCAGGTTGAGTAAACTGCTGCATGCTATCGCATTTCTCCGCACAATAATTCTCCAGCAGTTCCAAGGGACAAAAAAAAATGTATTTCTTTAGCTGTTTCAGTGTCGAAATATCGAAGTTATTCACAAGCTGAAAACTTTTCTACGCATTTCCCGTCCACAGCGAGCAACGTGTGTATGTGTATGTATATAACGTTATATATATATATAGGTGTATATGTTTTCTATTTCTGTGTGAAGCACTTTGTTACTGTGTTTTTTTAATAAAGTGCTAACTTCTATAGTTAAATAAAGCCTTAATTACCCGAGGAACTTACGGTCATGGCGGACTTATCTCTCTCAGGCTGGTTGGCTTGCGCGGGCTGCTGAAGAAGCACGTACGCACATACATGACGTCACACATAACAGTCAAATTATTTGAGTACAGTGACTAGTACAATGACACAATGTACTTTAATTCAAAAATCTGTTATAATAACTTAGAACATTTGTGGTGAAATAGCTTTTTTAAAATTTTGAGTTAACACAACCTGTTTTCTTTAACAGACTTGTACTGTTCGGGTTTACAGTGTGTGAAAATGATGTCTCATGCTCCCTGAATCACTCTTTCACAATTTGAGTCCATTAATCTTGGCATTGTCATCTTGGAATATGCCCGTGCCATCAGGGGAGAAAAAATCCATTGATGGAATAACCTGGTCATTCAGTATATTCAGGTAGTCAGCTGACCTCATTCTTTGGACACATAATGTTGCTGAACCTAGACCTGACTAACTGCAGCAACCCCAGATCATAGCACTGCCCCCACAGGCTTGTACAGTAGACACTAGGCATGATGGGTACAGTCAGGTCCATAAATATTGGGACATCGACACAATTCTAATCTTTTTGGCTCTGTACACCACCACAATGGATTTGAAATGAAACAAACAAGATGTGCTTTAACTGCAGACTTTCAGCTTTAATTTGAGGGTATTTACATCCAAATCAGGTGAACGGTGTAGGAATTACAACAGTTTGTATATGTGCCTCCCACTTTTTAAGGGACCAAAAGTAATGGGACAAATTAACAATCAGAAATCAAACTTTCACTTTTTAATACTTGGTTGCAAATCCTTTGCAGTCAATTACAGCCTGAAGTCTGGAACGCATAGACATCACCAGACGCTGGGTTTCATCCCTGGTGATGCTCTGCCAGGCCTCTACTGCAACTGTCTTCAGTTCCTGCTTGTTCTTGGGGCATTTTCCCTTCAGTTTTGTCTTCAGCAAGTGAAATGCATGCTCAATCGGATTCAGGTCAGGTGATTGACTTGGCCATTGCATAACATTCCACTTCTTTGCCTTAAAAAACTCTTTGGTTGCTTTCGCAGTATGCTTCGGGTCATTGTCCATCTGCACTTTGAAGTGCCGTCCAATGAGTTCTGAAGCATTTGGCTGAATATGAGCAGATAATATTGCCCGAAACACTTCAGAATTCATCCTGCTGCTTTTGTCAGCAGTCACATCATCAATAAATACAAGAGAACCAGTTCCATTGGCAGCCATACATGCCCACGCCATGACACTACCACCACCATGCTTCACTGATGAGGTGGTATGCTTTGGATCATGAGCAGTTCCTTTCCTTCTCCATACTCTTCTCTTCCCATCACTCTGGTAAAAGTTGATCTTTGTCTCATCTGTCCATAGGATGTTGTTCCAGAACTGTGAAGGGTTTTTTAGATGTTGTTTGGCAAACTCTAATCTGGCCTTCCTGTTTTTGAGGCTCACCAATGGTTTACATCTTGTGGTGAACCCTCTGTATTCACTCTGGTGAATTATTCTCTTGATTGTTGACTTTGACACACATACACCTACCTCCTGGAGAGTGTTCTTGATCTGGCCAACTGTTGTGAAGGGTGTTTTCTTCACCAGGGAAAGAATTCTTGGGTCATCCACCACAGTTGTTTTCCGTGGTCTTCCGGGTCTTTCGGTGTTGCTGAGCTCACCGGTGCGTTCTTTCTTTTTAAGAATGTTCCAAACAGTTGATTTGGCCACACCTAATGTTTTTGCTATCTCTCTGATGGGTTTGTTTTGATTTTTCAGCCTAATGATGGCTTGCTTCACTGATAGTGACAGCTCTTTGGATCTCATATTGAGAGTTGACAGCAACAGATTCCAAATGCAAATAGCACACTTGAAATGAACTCTAGACCTTTTATCTGCTCCTTGTAAATGGAATAATGAGGGAATAACACACACCTGGCCATGGAACTGAGCTGAGCAGCCAATTGTCCCATTACTTTTGGTCCCTTAAAAAGTGGGAGACACATATACAAACTGTTGTAATTCCTACACCGTTCACCTGATTTGGATGTAAATACCCTCAAATTAAAGCTGAAAGTCTGCAGTTAAAGCACATCTTGTTTGTTTCATTTCAAATCCATTGTGGTGGTGTATAGAGCCAAAAAGATTAGAATTGTGTCGATTTCACAATATTTATGGACCTGACTGTACATCACTTCATCTGCCTCTCTTCTTACCCTGATGCCCCCATCACTCTGGAACAGGGTAAATCTGGACTCATCAGACAACATGACCTTCTTCCATTGCTCCAGAGTCCAGTCTTTATGCTCCCTAGTAAATTGAAGCCTTTTTTCCAGTTAACCTCACTGATTAGTGGTTTTCTTAAGGCTACACAGCTGTTCAGTCCCAATCCCTTGAGTTCCCTTCACATTATACGTGTGGAAATGCTCTTACTTTCACTATTAAACATAGTCCCGAGTTCTACTGTTGTTTTTCTTCGATTTGATTTCACCAAACATTTAAGTGATCACCGATCATGATCAATCAGGATTTTTTTCCGACCGCATTTCTGCCTCAAAGACGCTGGTTCTCCACTATCCTTCCAGTTTTTAATAATGCGTTGGACAGTTCTTAACCCAATTTTAGTAGTTTCTACAATCTCCTTAGATGTTTTCTCTGCTTGATACATGTCAGTGATTTGACCTTTCTCAAACAGACTAACATCTTTTACACTACCATAGGATGTGTCTTTCGACATGGTTGTTAAAAAGAAATGAGAAGCTACTCATTGCATCAGTTGGGGTTAAATAACTTGTTGCTAGCTAAAAGACAATCGCCCATGCAGTGATTATCCAATAGGGGGCTTGTACCTGTTTGCTTAGTGAAATCCAGGTGACGACTTTTTTTTTGGCCTTGCAGTGTATATAGATAGATACTTTATTAATCCCAAACTGGGAAGTTTCACTGTTGCAGCCGCAATTTACAGGCACTGAGCATACCATACGTAATATATAACAAAAAGCTAAAATAAACAACAAAAATAAAATAGGAAACAAATAAATCTATATACACAGTATTTACAACCAAACAACCATGTGCAGTAACAATAAGTCCAGTCCAGAGCCATCACTCACACACAGAAGAGGAGTTGTACAGGAAAGATTTCCTGTAGCGTTCCTTGAGACAATGAAGTTGTCCAAGCCTTTTGGAAAAAGTGCTCCGTTGTCTGTCTGTTTTATGGTGAAAAGGGTGGTCAGTGTTATTTATGATTGATAACCGTTTGTTTAGTGTCCTCTCCACCAACACTTCAGAAGTCTCCTGTCTGCAGCCAGCGACAGAGCCAGCCTTCCTGATCAGTTTATTCAGTCTGTTGGTGTCACTGGCTGCAATGCTGCTCCCCCAGCAGACCACAGCGGAGAAAAGGGTGCTAGCCACGACAGACTGGTAAAAAGATTTCCAACCAGGAAATCGAGTCTGCTGCACCCCTTCTTGTACACAGCAGCGCTGTTAGTCTTCCAGTTTAGTCTGTTGTCAATGGTCACTGCAAGGTATTTGTACCACCACCACCTCTACATCCATACCAAGGACGCTGAGGGGCGGGGAAGCTGTTTCTTTCCTCCTGAAATCAATCACCATCTCTTTAGTCTTGTCCACGTTAAGCAGAAGGTGATTCCTTTCTGTCCACCCCACAAATCTGTCCACCAGCCTTTTATACTCCTCTTCCTCCCGTCCACCGCTTATAGACCCAACAACTGCAAAGTCATCAGAAAATTTCTGTAAGTGATATGACTCTGAGTTGTGCTGAAAGTCAGTGGTGTATAAGGAGAACAGGAAAGGAGAAAGCACAGTGCCCTGTGAGGCTCCCACACCACTCACCACCACATCAGACAGGACACGACTCAAATGAACTGTGGCCTGTCTATCAGGTAGTCAGTGATCCAGGAGACAGTGGACGCACCGACACCCATCGACTACAGCTTCTCATCCAGCAACAAAAGCTGGATGGTGTTGAATGCACTGGAGAAATCAAAGAATGTGATTCTCACTGAGTGACACCGTACATCATACACATTACAGACAGGTTATTCAAATTATTCACAGCAACATAAGGCCTTCTATCTGATAAGTATGAGGAGAATTAGTTGAGGGCTGTCCATGATATTTTTGCCCAGTGTCTCAGCCTGTTTAGAGCCAATGATCTATCATATCAAAGGCAGCGCTCCAGTCCAGTGCCCGTATTCCAAAAGATTCTGAGAATGCTCTCAGAGAGCTCTTAATTTAGTCTAAAAAATCCCAGCAAGGAGTCTTAGCTTAGGAGTGATTCCAGAACACTGAATGTTGTTGTTGATGAATGGACAGAAACTCTCATCTTAGTGAGGAGGTGTGGTTGACCCTGTTGCTAGGTATGAGTCATCATTTCAAAAGGTGTGATTGGTTGATCTTAAGATGGCTACATCCTAAACGCTAGATAAAATACTGTTATTACAAAGAGAATCTCTTCAATAAATAATAAGCTGTACTTATCCAACAAAATTATCCTACAAAATGTGTGAAAACTCAGGCCCACTTGCACAGTTTTCACATGCTGATAGTTACATTTATTTGCTTACATTCATTTACATGCTGGTGATTTTTGCACGTCTCCCATTTGGTATTAACGAGGGTAAAATGGCTCAGCTTTCATCAGTTTCTGAGATTGCTAACTGACTAACCAGTAGATTTAGCACCAATGTCACATTACAAGCCAAGAAGCAGGCATGGGAAAATATAGCGCAACAGAAAACTGCCTTCTCCTGCCTCTTCTTTCCACCATTTTCTCCTCTGCTTAAGAAACTCCTAAGCCTCTTAAAAGTCCTCCTCCCTGCTCTCTTAAGAGCTAAGTTTCTTTAGGAATACTCTTTATCTTTACCAGGATCTATTCTTAACTTTGAGGGGAAATTCTTAGAAAACGTCATGATTCTAAGAATTTTCTTAGAATTTGGCCACTAGGAGCAACTCTTTGCGCTAAGAATCTTTAGGAATACGGCCCCAGGAGTACTAGGACGAAACTTGTGCCATCACCAACTGCCATCAAAAGATCATTTATGATGGTCTCTGTGCTGTGGTGCTTCCTGAAGTAGCTGAAGAAGCTTTCAAATATATTATTAGTTTATTGCACAGAGAGGAGCTGCTTGGACACAATTTTTTTCTAGAAGAAGAATTTTTTTTCAATAAGTTTTCAATGCATGTGACAATCATCTTATCTTATCTTAGATTTACAATGAAAGGCTGCTTGGAAAGCGGTCTACAAGTTTGTGGTTAGAAGGGATTCAGTTTTTTCTTTTGCAATGGTTTCACACATGCACAGTGATCAGGAGCACGGTCGGTAGACAGAACTGTTAAAAATGGACACCTCAACAGAGTTCATGAATTTATTTAAGGTATCACATCAAGAGGGTTGGACGTCCCTCTCATATGTGACACAGTTTCTAAACAGTTTCTAAAAGTTTAACGATGGTATGAGGTAACACTAATTAAAAGTGTGATGCTTGGGATTTGAGTTATGTGTAGAGTTCGGAATGATGGACCTTTGTATGGACTTTATCAGTAAAGTGAGATAAAAACATTTTACAATCTCTCTTACTTTCAGCTAGGACAGTCATATGATTTTCCTACATATGGACCGTTTTAAATAAAACATGTGGGTTATGATGATGGGCTAAGATTAGATTCGAGAAGTAAGTTGATCTTGCTTCTTTAACTATCTTATTGTATTGCATAAGTGTGTCTTTTGTGATATTAAAATAAAGAGCAGGACCAGATTTCTTCAACCTATGCTCAGCTTTTCTGTATTACTTTTGTTATTGCGACACTGAAGGGCAGGCCAGGTCCAGTTCGACAGTCAAAAAGCAGCCCTGGATAACTGACCTTCAGTGGCACAATGGAGTTCAGGACAGGCAGACAGGCTCGCTAGCTAACTGACTCTGTGTTGGAGTGATCAAAAGAAAGAAGGTAAAGGTTGGACTGCTTGCAGGCAGGTCGTGGAGCGTTGCCCTGTCGCTCAAGACTAGGCTTCCTGAACATAGAGACTCCAGCAGAGAGGCTCAATGCAGGGTAAGGTGTAAACTGCTCCAGGCCAGGTTATAGGGAGGGGGCTCGTTGGCAGCAGCAGTCCCCTAGTGACTCAACGACGTCCGTGACTTCGGGTTCAATTCTGGGGATGAAGTAGGCAAGCTGCAGCTAATGAGTGGAGGAAAATCCTCCTTGTGTCCAGGATGGACAACTTGTTTGATAGCTGCAGTGGCAGTAGGAAGCGCTGAAGAAACTTGTCACCGTGTTTTCCCTTACTGGCAGGGATGCACAGCTCACTCTGGGTTGGAGTGGAATTTCACATATTTCACATATATGAAAGGGAATGCAAGTATAGTTTTGAACTTACCATTTCTACTGCAGTGTGCTGTGGACTGTCTCACACCTCTTAAGGCTTTAAAAAGTCTTAAATACAAGCATATTTTGCATTGTAGATCTTCAATTACATTTAGTCAAGTCTGAAATCCTTACGTCCATTTACCACTTCATTCACATTTTGTTCAATGCGTCGGTGGCATTCACAGTTAGTTCCGTGTGTTCTGTGTAGTTCTTTATGAAATATAACTATTAGCAGTGCGCCGAAATTAAACTACAAATGAGAACTGGAAGTGGAATCCAGTGTTCAGCCCGGATTGTAATGTGTTGCTGCACCGGGCATGGTATGCGGGGAGATTTTTTCGTCACGTAACGTTTGTTAGCGTTATGGATTTTGGCCTCCTTTTGGATTCGAGACGTCTTCTGTCACATGAAACTTGTTGTCAACTTGGGAAATGAGCAAAATGTAAGTTTAATGATTGCTGGCTTTGTAACGTGATGTTGGAGAGAAGCTTAGCCACGTTTGCTAGTAGTATGCTTCAACATGAAGTAGCAAGGCAGGAGACGAAGTGGAGGGATTTCCGCACAATACATTTATTAAACAGAACCATATAAAGCCAAGTCTCACGGCATATTACAAAATATAATAACGGATAATAACGTTTGTGGCTTGTAGCCTTCACCAGCGTCCACATTTCGGAGATTGAGGAAGTAAAAAAAAAAAAAAAAAAAAAAAAAAGACGGATGCAAGAGTGACACCTGCTGAATTAAGCGATGAAAACAAAGGAGCCACTGCCGTGTGGCGTAAACTGGTAATGCTCCATGTAATACTCTAGCTGTTACAGCTTGAACGAAATGGTAAGGGTCTGTGATATCTGTTTAAAGTGCACAGTACATTCTGACGGCCTGAAATCACCACTGGCTCTATTAATTTTTCCTCAAGGTTTCCTGCCAATATGGCAGTGTCAACAAAAAAAAAAAAAAGTCACGTGATGCCTGGAGCTCTATAGCGGTCTACAGCGATGTGTTTCAAAGCCGTTTAATTCCACTGAAATACATTACAAAACTATGCATGGCACATTGGATGGAGGAAGCTGGGACATGTCTCAATGCATGTTAAATCACATCTAGAGGGTAGTTGATAGTTGAATGACAGTATTTTGTTATTTTGAAAGTAATTCTGGGTCTCTGATTTTCCTTATTTTTTGTACTTCGAGTAGGTCTTAAATTTAACCTATAATGGTCTTAAAAAGGTCTTAAAAAGTCTTAAATTTCATTTGATTAGACCGGTAGAAACCCTGTAGATGATCGCAAGTGATCATAAAGGGGTCCACGCTGCGGCGAAATCGTCCCCGAGCGGAACGCAGAGGCATAAGTCACCAGTAGCGCCCCTAATAGACTGTATTGCACGAAACTTGGTGGGCTTGTAAGGAGTCATCCACAGATTATTATTGTCAAATTTCAAGCAGTTTACTGTGGTGGTTTGTGAGATATAAACATGAGGTCGTTGTAGCGCCCCCCTACAGCCTGTAATGTCACGAAACTTGGCATGATTGTACGCAAGCATATCATAATGTTGGTTGCTAAGTTTCATAAGGACTGGGTGAATACTTCAAAACTTATAGACTTAAAGTCATATGAAAGTTTCCGTGTCACCTGTAGTGCCCCCTGTAGACGTAATGTCACGCAACTTGATGGGCGTCTACACAATATTTTACAGATTGTGTATGCCAAATTTCATGAAGTTAGCTATTGCAGTTTTTGAGATATTGAAATGTTGCTTTTGTAGCGCCCCCTAGAGACCAAGGGTCACAAAAGTTGGGGTGCTCGTACGGAATCACGGAAATTTACCAGGTTTGATGCCTTTTGCCTTTGCAGTTTGTCCTGGGCAGACACTTTTAGCTAAGCAGAAAATTAAGTTAAGGCAAAGAATAAAAATCGCAGCAAAATCAATAGGGATCCTGCAACTTCATTGCATGGACCTTCATTGCAAAGGAACATTCTTTTAATTAGAATGGATTTTTTTAGACGACTGAATCAAATAATAGACAGTATATATACTGTAGACACAATAGAATAATAGACATGATTGTAAACTTAAGTTCTTGTAATGTCTGGAAAAATGCATTTAATTGCATTTCAATTCAAAACAGAATAAATGAAAAACAACAACAACAAAAACAACAACGGTTTGAGCTGCCGACACGCCTTGTCCGTACTCGCGCCGGGACTGCTAGCACTAACAGCACCATAGGGTTGAAGTGCTTCGGTGGTATGGCAAACATTTTTTTTTTGTTTTGCACAATTTACACAAAATCCCGCTTTCATCAAAGCGTCCATTGGGTACTTTTTTTGCCTTCCATCAGTCCTAGCAATTATTACTTAACTTAATCCACTTTATTAAAATTTGAACTCAGTTGTATATGTATGCCATAGGCAATGTGGAAAATAAAAAAGCGTAGAAGGGTGGTGGAATAATGCTCTGACAAAGCTGTGGACATCATGCACTGCACATTACATCCCTAATGTGCACACTTAACTTAAAATATTCTAATGCAATGCAATGTTTTGCCTGATATATCAATTGCTATTATGCAGCAGTGCTCTGTTTCTAAGATCATTGATACATTTCTGAACACTTGTTTCTGGCACGTTGATGCTCAACCTCCCTGACTTGTAAATAAGGATAAAATGTTGGAGGTTCAATTTGGGCATTTCTGCCCTTTAAATGTGAAATGCTGATTTATCCAGAGGTCATGCTAAGAGCCATAAAAATCCCCTAAATTCAATGAATATTTATTCATTTTTCATTTTGCCGCTGTGCGTGTAATTATCTGTACCTATGTGTGTGTGTTATCCATGAATATCCATGCCTCCTGCCTCTATATTCATCTGCATTTGTACTGTGAGAAGCAGGCGTGCTAATGTCTGATCCAATCACTCTCAGCTCTGGTGGGCTGGAGGCCTGAAACTGCGAGAGAAAACAACAGGAAACAGGGAGGAATGGAGAGTGTGTGGGCTGTGCATCTAAAATATTGTACTTGGTTTGGGGTATAATACGGCGCTGTGGTCAGGGCTGCTTCAGCAACACTACAGTCTGTTACTGATAAATGAGGACATGCTTATTCTGGGATAATGAAATACTTGATTATTCCAGCTGTGTAATATATACTGCTCTCCACATCTTCCGATTGCGTTGAATCGAAATCTTTTGCGTAAGATATCAAACAGTGTGATCCAGTTTATAAACAGTACTGTCATCACTCACATTTGCTTCTTTAACTGTCAAACATGTTTTTTTTTTTGCTGTTGCTTTGTCAGTAAAAGTTTAGAAAATCATCATTGGCAACAGATAAATATCAATAAAACATAGACAAACAGGGGTGAGGAGGGTGTCCAGTATGGCATCCTCAGAATTGCGTCCCTGGTTTTTGCAGATGATGTGGTTGTGTTGGCTTCATCAGACTGTGAACACAAACATACACTGGGACGGTTTGCATCGGAGTGTGAAGCGGTTGGGGTGAGATTCAGCAACTCCAGGTCTGAGGCCATGGTGCTTTGCCAAAAAACGGTGGATTGTTCCCTCTGGGTTTGGTGTAAGTTCCTGCCCCAAGTGAGGGAGATCAAGTATCTTGGGGTACTGTTTGCAAGTCCTGCGTGGCAGCTGCAGTAATGTGGGTGCTGCATCAGACTGTTGTGGTAAAAAGGGAGCTGAGCTGTAAGGCAAAGCTTTGGATCTACCAGTCGATCTTCATTCCAACTCTGGGTAGCAACTGAAAGGATGGCATCGCGGTTACAATTGGAGGGAGCTTGGGGTAAATCTGCTGCTCCTTCACATTGAAAGGGGCCAGCTGAGGTGGTTTGGGCATCTGCCCTGGGTTAGACCCAGAACTTGCTGGAAGGATTATATATATGCTGTCTGGCCTGGGAATGCCTCAGGATTCCCCAGGAAGAGCTGAATATGTTGCTGGGGAGAGATACATCTAGAGTTCTTTGCTTAGCTTGTTGCCACTGTGACCCAACCTCGCATAAGAGGATAGAAAATGACATGGGTTAAATAAAAATTGTATTGCCCTGTGCAATATTTCTAATATTTTCCCATACTAGGAATCCATTGTAGAACATTCTTAGATCCCTTATGAGTGTTGTCCAGACAGTCCCCAAATATTTAAGCTTCTGCAATGTCACAAGATTATTCCATCCAGTGTTGCATTCATTTTTCACCAAGATCTTGTATTGATGATGGGAGAGTCTGACCATTGCACAAAGCCTTCTCCAGCACATCCCAAAGATTCTCAGTGGGGTTAAGGTCTGGACTCTGTGGTGGCCAATCCATGTGTGAAAATGGTGTGTCGTGCTCCCTGAACCACTCTTTCACAATTTGCGCCCGATGAATCCTGGCATTGTCATCTTGGAACATGCCAGTTGTTAACAATGCATTAGCCAGTTCTTAACCCAGTTTTAGTAGTTTCTTCAATCTCCTTAGATGTTTTCTCTGCTTGATGCATGCCAGTGATTTGACCCTTCTCAAACAGACTAACATCTTTTCCAAGTCCAAGGGAAACCAAGGGAGCGATATGGTTGTTTAAAAAATGAGAAGCTACTCATTGCATCAGTTGGGGTTAAATAACTTGTTGCCAGCTGAAAGGGAATCTCCCATGCAGTAATTATCCAATAGGAGACTTGCACCTGTTTGCTTAGTTGAATCCAGGTGGCTAGTTTTTCTTTGGCCAGGCAGCGTATATATTATTAGAAGGCCTTTGTTCAAGCTTCAGTTGCATGGTTAAAAAATGTGTACAAAATCTTTGCATCCACTTTATTAAGGGTGACTCTATATGATTCTGAATAATCAGTTTTCTTTGTTTGTTTTCTACAATACCTGCCATTGATGAGCACAAATGCAGAATATTTCTCCATAACATAATTTGCAGTACCAATGAATTTCTTTATGGGTCAGTATGAAGTAATACCTGATACTTGTAATATTTGTATGAGCTTTATGTGTTCAGCGAGAGAATAAAAATCCACATATTTACGTTAAACTGTTTTCCTTGGCAATTATTTCTGTTATTGGGCATTACTGATTGAGACAAATGCAGTAGAAATTCCACCTACGCCCCAATTATATGGTAAGGCAGCAGCTCATTATGCAATCATCACTGATTGCGTGATGCCTTCAAGGTGATTTCTGTACGAGAAGAAGAGCTCAACGGAAAAGTTCAGGACAAACTCTTGCTCGAGTTCAGAAAGACTGTAAGGATTACAGTTAAATGTAATTCAATTATCTTAATCTGGAAAACATATCATTTATTTGTTACCCATATGAATTACACATAAAATGTTTGCATATAAAATATACAAGCATGTAGAGAGGAGCCAACATACAAGTAAAGAAACCATCTTGAAGAGTTTGTCATCAACAAAAAGAACCCGTCCTTTCGTAAAAGTTTCTAAGGAAATGAATTACCCCCAGGGGTGCGCAAGCTGCCTCTAGGGGGTGCACGAGATAAAAACGTAATGGTAGAGGGTTATCTTCTAGCATCATGAAAAGTAATGACAATAAAATAACTTATACTATTTTTCCATTGGTCTGTGATATATGAGGAAAAAAAATGAAATGAGAAAACCTTTATTAGTCCCACAATGGGGAAATTGCAATAGTGGGGGGAGGAAAAGGGGAAGAAAAACAAGAGGAGAGGGGAGGAGAAAAAAAGCAGCTCCCAGACTACACTCATCTGGGGGAGTACAGTGTGGGACCGGGAAAAAACCTCAGCAACATAAGCACATATGAGCACACTTTACAACATAAGAACTCAAAACAACTTGCACCGGGGGACTGGGGAAAGGGGTGTGGAGGTGTTCCCGCGCAGACAGGCATCCGCGGCTGCGGCCAGCTTCGGCGGCGCCTTCGGACCCCGCCTGTCGCACTGGGGGGTGAAAGCAGCGAAGACGTGGGATTGGGGTTTAGGGAATTTGTGCAATTTCTTTATGATTCCCTTCATTTCAGTCATTTTTACAGTCAGAATCGCTGAATTTACGTATTTCTTGAGTGAATACAGGGAGCGACCATTTAGGGAGCGATGCGAGCTGAGGCAGCAGGGAGCGGAGCTGAGCCTCCAATTGCACAATCACTCACAAACTACGTTAGGCTTGTGTCCTTGGCGTGTGCCTTTGACTAACTCTCTGTATGCCATCAATATATTGGTTGTACACATTTTTATCATGTGTCCTAATCTTCCATAGCCTGTATTTCATATATCAGTGTAACATATTCAGTCTTGTTTATCTGACATTAAACCGCACTGAAAAACAACGAGATGAGGCAGCCAGTACTTCTGCCTCATGGAAGCGGGCGCTAGTGAGCCACTGGTTCATGCTGCTCTTCTTCTACGCTGAGTCAACTGTACTGTCGCGGTCCGTTTATTGGGATTTTTTTCTCTGTGTGAGAGCCAAAAATAGAAAATTGTAAATCTAAACCTTCAGCCAAAACAGGAAGTAGTAAATGTGATATTCTCTTTTAACAGTCTGTATTAAAAATGTATCAGATTTAACAACTCAATATTATAATTTGATTAAAGTGACGATTTGGTTTTCAATTCAAATCCATATTTCCATTTGTGTATTTTTTCTCACTGGGTACTGGGTACTGTCAATGTTGAATGAATGTGAATGAACTGTGGAAATGTGACGGTGTGGATGTGGAAATTATTCTCTCTCTTAACCGCTTAGATTGACATTGGTCCTTTGGCCAAATATGTACCTTATACCTGTGTAAAGAATACTCATTTGAGATATGAAACGTAACCAGTCTGGTGAAAGCAGCCAGTTGAATGGTGAATTTAAGCTATTCCATTGTGTTCATAATTGTAAATCTGTTCCACGAACCTCACCGCACTGGTGTGGACCTAGCTGAGCCACCTGCGCTGCTCTTGAAAATTCTCAGATGGATCCTCTTTTTTTCTTTTTTTTTTTATATGTATGTTCCTTAGCCTATATGCTCTTTGTTATTTATGTTGTGGGTAGTGTGTAACTTTATTGCAATTTAATTCAAATTACTGGCGTTCTAATTTTATTTCCATAACCGCTGCTAAGATGACGGGGTTGTGTTAGCTCTACGCTCATTTAAAGTTGCTGCAATTTTAGTTTAACGCGGCTGAAAATATTATAACATGTCCCTCATCTGTTTCTTCCTCTGAGCCTGAGCCTGTCATCTTTCCTTTTTGCTCTTAAAAGTGGAAGCTTGTGGTAACTTTGTTTCATTATATTGAAGATGTTCCAGTGTTTCAGTTTAATTCAAGTGCGAGAGCGCATTGTTGTGATCGTGACTATTTTATTATATGTGTGTTCTGGTCATCTGAGCATGATTAAACATGCTACCTTTAATATGGCTATTAAAAAGCTTGTTGTTTTTTTTTTTTTTAAGGTGTGGGGGATTATGAGTGCATCAAGCCGGTTTGGACATAGAAGGGGGTGCGCGGCCAAAAAGGTTTGGGAGCCGCTGACCTAGTTCATTCAAATAAAGAATGTGCTGATACACCTTTTGCTATCTTATATCGATGGAATAGACATTTTGACTTGATATAGCAGGGAAAGAGCAGGTACTAATAATATTACATTCAAGTGTCCCAGTCATAACAGTTTGACAGTTGGCAGTTTATTCAACAGTCTATATTCTGCATGAGTTCTGTTTTTTTTTTCTTATTGATATCTAAAAATATCTCCTGTGACAAATCCCTGTTGAGATAATGCACTCTAAAAAAGAATGTACTGAGTTTACTCAAAAAGGTATGTTTACTTTTTGCATAGATCTTTTTGAGTTGTCCTAACTTCAGTGTTAATTTAGTAATCAGTACTAGTCCAGCATCGTAAGGCGAACTTAAATAGCCACACAAATCTAAAGCTGTATTAAGTTGAATCTAATTGATTTTTTGTATATACTACTTGAATTTTCACGTTGATTGTACTTGATATACGTTATTACTACAAGATAAAATCAAGTACAATGACCATGATTTTTATATATATCCAAGAGCTAAATCAAGTAGTGCTTACTTAAATAGGTTGTCATCTCATCATTCAAATTTAAGTTGTTCTAACTTTATTTAGTGAATGTTTTCTACTCAGAAATGTCCATGCAAAAAGTAAACATACTTATTATAGTATATGCAACTCATTTTACTCAAGTTGGGGTAAATAATAAACAAGAACCACAATTTACAATTCAAATACTTTATTTTGTGAACATCCTTTAAACTTTTGACATCATTCATCTGTAACAGACCTAACAGTAGTACGTTGCGGCAGTGATGTCAAAACACTGTGACCCTCAGAGGTAAAAGAACAGTTCTACATTTTGGCAAACTCATCAACTATGCATGGTTGAGGATTCGATATAAGTGCAAATATTGCCGACACATTGTTAGTATAAATGTCAGAGAACATAGAAACCACATGGAAATGTGTTGTGTTAGCTTACCCGTCATCCGGTGCAGCTTTCATTGATTGCCATACAAATACCATGCAGACGAGTGGAGGTAATTAGCTCAAACAAACATGTAAACAAAGATGGCTTAAAACGGGTAAGCTAACACGACACATTTCCATGTGGTTTCTATTATGTTCTCTGACATTTATACTAACGATGTGAGGCGGTCTTGGTGGAAAAAAAGTTTGTTTAGTGGACTAACTTTGCCCGTGAAAGTATGCCCGTTCACTTAGGTTTTAACAGGTCTGAAGCTAGTAGCTGCACCCTGTCTGTATCTAGGCAACGACTACCATGACAACTAATATTTTCACGTCACTAGTCACATGAAGCACACATGACAGGTTAAAATAAACCAAAGTTTCCCTTTTTGTGTGTGTGTGTGTGTGTGTGTGTGTGTGTGTGTGTGTGTGTGCCTAGGTGTTATATGTTGCACCTGTTTAAGTTTTTCTGATGGGTAAATGGGTTTGACTATGCTGTTTCCCACCAGTCACAATTGTGACCAAGGATAAAACGTACATTTTCATTAACTAACTTTTTTTGGCAAACTCATGAACTATGCCTTTATGGTTGTGGATCCAAATGCAAATATCGCTGACAAGCGCCATCAAAAACAGTTAACATTCTGGGTCAGCTGAAAAGAATACAGTCCACAATATTCCAGCTCTCAATCAACGACAATCAACTTCAAAGACTGGAATAACACAAGCAGCAACCATCTCAGATGCAAGCTGGATGACATTTAACCACGTAATCTAGAAAGAACAACTGGAACAGCAAGTCCATCACAGCACAAATGAGGTGTCCATGTTTGATTTTCAGTCATGAGGCTCAAAGGCTTTTCCTAGCAGCTTTTGCTTTAGAGATGTGACTTTTGGGCTGCTTTTCTGACCATCTAATTTCAGGAATACCTTCTGAAATACCTCACAAGTGTACTTCAGCTCTCGTGGGTAGCTCAGATTGAGGGCATAGATGAGGCCCATCAGCAGAGCACAGGCCCTTGGTACATCCAGCCCCTGCAGGACTTCTGTGCCCTCTATCATGATGGTCGCAGTGGCTGGATGAGATGCTGTGCCGCCTTTGGTGACTAGGATCTTCATGACCCGACTCTCAAGGTCTCCACTTTGGCCCTCAGAATCCTGAATGCAAGAATATGAGAAACACATGTCAGTATTCATTGTCATTAAGCTGGCAAACTCGACCCCTAGCTACCTATGTTTGCTTTTACTTTTTTTTAACCCTCGTGTTGTCTTCTCACGTCAAATTGACTCCATATATTTTTACTGTTCCTTCTTTCCTCCGTCCCTCCCTCCTTCCTTTTCCTTCCCCTGCCTTCCTCGCTCCATTTCTCTTTTTACCTTCCTTCTTCCACTACTTCCTACCTTCGTCCTCCTTTGTTACGTCTTTCCCCTTTCCATTCTCTCTTAACTTTCTTCCCTCCTTCGTTACCTTTTTCTTTTCTACCTCTTTCTTCCCTCCCTCCTTTTTTCCATCCTCCCTTACTCATTTCCCTCCTTCATCCTCCTTTCCTTCCTTGACCTGAGGACAGCATGAGGGTTACCATAGTGGAAGGCAAATTCTATAACAGTGCTCTGGAGACAAGGAAAACCTGTTTTACCGCATTTCCATTCGGGACATGCGCTTAAGAGAGAGACAGATACAGGAGAGTGATTGACAAAGACAGCATGAAAGGAAAGTTAAATTTTGCTTAAAGTTCATAACTTCAATTTCACTCCAAGATAGAAATGTCTAACGACCAATTTATCAGACAATCAAGCATGTCAATGAGCTGCGTTGTGTCACAATGGGAAAGGTGTTGCATGGATATTCGGTTTTACCTACCACATATTCGAAAAGATCATCCTCGTTTTCCCCAAGATAGACCACCAAGCAGCGAATGGCAACCTCTCTGCGAATTTCAACTGTGTTGTTCTGATAGAGAATTCAAAAAAGAAAAAAAGGTCAAATAGATGCATTTTTAACAGTGGTTAATTTAGTGTCTCCTATTGTAAATATCAAACCATGCACCTTCAGAAGTTCCATGATTTTCTGGATCTTATATTTGGCAGCCCCTCCTCTTGACATCACCAATGCCATCAAGCTTGGTATGCACTGGTCCAGATTCGCCATGAAAGTTGACTCCAGATTGGCAGTGGTGATTCTTTTATATTCTTCCTTGATCTGTATGACACAAAATAAAACATGGTATACAAGATATCTGAATTAACCTATTACTCAGTTGAAACCACACTCCTGCTTAATTGTGTATTCCAAATACAACAAAATAAAAGAAAAACAGCATTAACCTGTGCTGGGAGAAATAGAGCAGGCCACCGTTCCTTCAAGTCACTGACAGGTGGGGCCAGGGTGACAACTTCTTGTCTCCGAATGGAAAAGGTCTTTTCCATTTTGTCATTGATGATCTGGGAATTATTTCTCTTCTTTACCTCACTTAGAAGCTCCAGTCTTTCTTGTTCAAGGCTTTCTTCTGTTTCCCCTTGAGGAGGAGGAGGCAGGTAGTTTGCCTCACCCTTCCGAGCTTTCTTCACGTTCTTTGCAGGAGTCTTCTCAGTGGCTCTCTTTTTTCGGAGGGAGTTAACATCAACCTCAGGGCACCCAAGACCCCTAAGTTTAGACCTGTAATTGCCCATTTTAAATTTCAGTCTTTGCTGCCATCCATAACATCCATTGTAGGACCCTGGTTCCTTCAGGCATGGATGTTTTCGAATTAATGCTTCTGCTACATTCGCAAACTGCGCGCTTGTAGGATATGCAACATACTCAAAAATGTTTTCAGCTAATCTCTCAAGGATGTCTGGCAGGATGGCATTAGAGCTGAGTGGACATCCATCTTTATTAAAAGCTTCATTGCCTGCTGCTAGCACAAGTTCTGTGTCATTGCGGAAACGTGGTATTGGAAATTCAGAGGGCCAACACTTTGAGCGCAGAGTCCCATGATCAGGTGATGACAGGATCACTGTATCACTGGAATCAGATGAAGTAGTACTGGCAGGTCTAGTGGAGCTGCTGGCTGCACTTGTGTTGGAACTATCCAGGTCAGTTACAACTATTGAGGAGAGTTCAACAATATGGACAACCTTAATTGTGTCTTTGTCTTTAAGATCTTTTGTTGATGCAAGAGAAAAAAACTCCCCTCCAAAATCAACATCCTTGTAATGTAAGGTAAACTTCCCTGGCTCCAAACTATATTTCTGTTGCACAATAGACTGTAGCTCATCCACTGTCTCCGGTATTCCACAAGGCAGTACAAGCTTGTCAATCATATGGTCTTGAAGAATGACACGAAGTGCAGCAGGTTTATTCGGACGCGTTTGAACATCTGTAAAAGAAAAGACATTATGTAGATCTGACATAATATGTGAACATTGTAAACATCTCAGGCCTGAGGTTTTGTTTGGCATACATTTTACATTTTTCTGAGCCATGATATTAGCAGAACCTCATTAAGGATTACAACATACCAGGAACATCAAAATCAGTAACATCCATTTCCTCGTTGTATATTGCATTCAGCATTCTTTCAGCAGGGGAAATATTTCCTGAAAATGTAATGCATAAAGAGGAAAAAAAACAGCAAATACGTTCTTATTATCTGCATCATATCTTTCTCTTGTAAAAATGTGTCAAATTTGCAGAACATAGGTTAACAACATACTGTATGCTATTGAGCACAATGAGAGTTCGTACCACGTTCTCCTCTGTCTCGAGATTGCTTGTTTCTTGTGACATCTGCCATCTTGTTTTTCTGTATCTAGATAACACAACGACAGTGTGAGAAAAATATCCTGACAACAATGTGAATCTGAACCAGAAATACACTTGCATGAAATAAGGTAATAGTGTTTTAATCCACAAAACACTACTTGTAGTTTTTCCAAACAATTGAAGTGCTATGCTGACCAAAGGTAAAAGTGATTGAGTAGTTTATTTCTTTTTGAAATTGGATATTTTTGATTATTGAGCCAGTGGATTGAAGAATTACACTGGACTTATCTGAGCAGGAGAATAATCACTGAGTCTTATTGTAAAGTTAGCCATTACTTTAAAGGGAAACTTCGGTTTACTTCAACCCGTCTCCCATCGTCATAAATGTGCTTCATGTGACTAGTTACATGAAAATATTAGTCGTCATGTTAGCCATTGTGTAAATACAGCCGGGGCACAGCTAGTAACTTCAGACCCGTTACAATGAAAGTGAACGGGCATACTTTCACAGGCAAATTTCGTCCACTAAACATGTTTTTTTTCCCCCACCAAGGCCACCTCACATTGTTAGTATAAATGTCAGAGAACATATAGAAACCACATGGAAATGTGTTGTGTTAGGTTACCCGTTTTAAGACGTCTTTGTTTACTGTTCATGTTTGAGATAATTACCTCCACTCGTCTGTATGAAAGTTGGATGAAAGCTGTGCCGGGTAACAGGTAGGCTAACACAACACATTTACATGTGGTTTTATACTATACATTTACATTTATACTAACAATGTGAGGCGGTCTTGGTGGAAAAAAAGCTTGTTTAGTGGACTAACTTTGCCCGTAAAAGTATGCCTGTTCACTTACATTGTAACAGGTGTGAAGCTAGTAGCAGCGTCCCGACTGTATCTAGATAACAGCTAAATATTTTCACGTCACTAGTCACACAAAGCACATTTATGACAATCGAAGACAGGTTGAAATAAACCGAAGTTTCCCTTTAAATGTGCCCCAGATGTACTTTGCACAATTTGAGATAGTTATGTAGTTTTGAGACCCATTTTGAAATCTAAAAGCAGCAACAGAAGGAAACACATTTGGGTCATTCTATGGAAATATCAAGAACAGAAAATGGCAGAAGCAACAAACAGAATGTGATAAAAAAAAAAAAATAATAATTTTATCATCGTGCCAAAGCCTTGACTACAAATCCAGCAAATGTGACACACAAGCTATCACCAAGCCATCTATGGCAAGTAGATGTATCGCTTCAGAGTGACCATACGCTTCCCTGCAATGGTGTATGCTGTTAAAGGGAATATATCAGACAACTGAGCTGGATCAAGAACTTTAATAGTACTTGTATTCTCCAGCTCATAGCTGCCAAGGTGCTCAATAAACCAAGCATGGAAACATTTCACAATAAATCCAGGTTTACCATCAACAACTACAACCTGAATTAGCTCTCCAAAATCTGGAAGGCCACCAGTTGAACCATTAGCCAAGATCATTCCAGTGGCATATTTAGTGCCACTGTAACACACTGTGTTAGCCAAGTGAATACATGACTTACCAGGGTACTTGGCTTCCACTGCTCCCTTGATGTCCTCTCTCAGCACAGTCAAATCTACCTCTGACAGTTTGGTCACCTGCAATGAAGGTTGGAGAACCTTACTGTCATGAAGATGATACGCAATCATCATCTGATGCTTCACTGAGAGAGACAGAAGAATGTTGCGGAAAGAGTGTACATGTCTGACAACACGTTTAAAGAAGCTATGTTTAGCCTCAAACCGCATCGTCCACAGTGACACAAGTGGTCCAAAAGCCTTTATCAACTGAGGATAATGTTCTATGAAATGGTGCTTTGGAATTAGTGTTTGACCAGGGAAAGCTTCACAGAATCTGTGCCGATGCTCTGATATCTTACTGTCCAAGAAACAAATTGTCTCATCTGTATGGACAGGGGCTACAACAAGTTCAACTATGTCCTTGAGGTTGAGAAGAACCTGCCATGTTGGGTGACCCAGTGGTATCCTTGTGCCAATAATGAAAGGAAGGAGTCGCAGCAAAGCCCAATTTTCATGAGCATTCCCACCAACAGTTTTTTTAACAGCAAAACTAAGGGGTACTGGTTGTGGTGCATCCTTCTTATCTGTCCACCTGTATGGAAACTCTGCAATAAATTTATTCAGTTCTATAAGAGTGAAATATTTGTTCTTAATGAAGGTATCTATACACAATGCTAATTCTTTTGGTACAATGCCTTCAAAAAGATCATGCAACAAATCCGGGGGGTAGCCTGAAATAACGTCAAAATGTTTTAGTTTTTCTGTTAGTGGACACAGCCGCTTTACTCCATAGCTATGGCACCCACTCACCTGTGCAGTTTGAACGTGAACTGTGTGGCCTTCTTTGGTCCTGGGAGGAAATGTTCCTGTTCGAACCTCACATTCTTGAAATTTGGCGCGTTCTCCAAGACACCATCGACATATGTATGAACTTGAAAAACTCTCAACAAATCCACCGATGGAATGAGCACCCAGGTTGTCTGCAATGACAGAAGAGACAGTACCTTTAACTCGTCTACCAAGAGAGGGAATGTAAAGTCCGTCCTCCTCAAGACTACCAAGATCTTTGAGAAGTGGCTCTAACACAGCATCATATCCATATTGTTTTATGTCCTCAGCTTTGCAAAGAATGGCTAAAAATATTGAGGTCAGTGAAGACCGGAGCAATGGTGGGACATTCGCAAGAACCCAATAGACAGCAGTGATTTTGTGCTTTTTTCTCGAAGTTCCAAGTGGATTGCACACTTCAAATTCATCCACATATAAATTGAGAGCTATTGCCGGATTATTTTCAGAGAATAATTTGTTCGCTTTAAAGTGAGTACCATCATAAAATGTTGTGTACTGAGTTTCTGTATTTTCTGTGTTCAGTGCTTTTTTATCACTGTTCATGAGGAAATCCTGCATTTCCTTCTTCTTAAAAATCTCAGATAATGACTTCAGAATAGGTACATACTGGAAGCTTTTATGCTCCTGGGAATTAAGCACATACTCAACTGGCTCCACCACAGAGAAATTTTCCTTATAATATGTATTTCTCTTGTAGGCGGTCGACAGAGGGCCATCACTCCTCAATGCTTGGCTGATGGGGTTGGATCCACAGAGTTCTGTTACCATGTCAGTGATCACAGAATCATCAAGTTCACATTTATGCTTCTCTAAGCATGACTGCAAAATTCCTTTCATGATCGGACCTGATGCTGAACTTGAAATAAAGTTTAGTTCTTCCACCATCTCATCAATACACTGCTTGGGCACATTAGATATGCTTTCCAATTTCAGAAAGAGGTGGGCAAGATTAGCTTCAATTATGTTAGGCAATTCTTTTCTTTCTTCATCATAACTCTCTCCACACTCAACATCTTCCTCATCAGCAGGATCATCCCCTGCATTAACAGGATTCACATACCTGTGTAAGAGCTCAGGCTTGAAGTCATCCAGTGAGTGAGGTGTGTGTTTCCGTGTCCTATGAGAGGCAAATGTACCATATATGTTGGTTTTGAAATGGCAATTTTCAAACACACATGTGACGGTTTCTTGTTTTTTTAAGTGACGGCCAATATGTTCAAAGTACTCCCTCTCTGTGGTGATGGTGCTTAGGGTACAACATGGACATTTAAAAGACAGGACATCATTAACTTGTGTTGTTTTATAAGATGTATGACTTCTTGTCATGTGTGATTTAAGGCTGGCCCATGTTTTGAAAGAGCAATAGCATTCCCAATGGAGACACGGCAAAAATTGCCCACCATGCATGTGCCGTAGCCTGTAGTGTTTTAAAAGCTCAGTCTTTCTGGGAGTTTCATATTTGCAAATTTTACAGCACCAATTCATTGCAAAAATGTATGCTATTACCCAGATTCGGTGAAAGACTTCTAAAAAACTACTTCATAATCAGATTCGAGCAACAAGTCAGAATCAATCAGTCAAACGGCAGTAAGTTAACTTAGCTCTTGACGCTAACGAAATGCTAAAATGGCAGCCGAGCTTACCTTTCAAGCAGCAACAGCAGCCACCGGTGCCGCGTCAAATATGCCCCCACGACGTCCAGCAAGAAGCCTCCGACAGGACCTGACGTCTTTGGCAGCGTAGCAATCCGGGTACACAATAATAAGCAGTTCCAAACTCTTCAGACTGAAGACGTGAAAGTTCAAACTAAGCAAACAGCAGCGTTCTCTGCGAGCAGACAGCGTGTCTCAGCTTCCCAAATTGGCTGCACCTGGAGCCTCTCGTCTGGTTCATTAGAGACCACGCCCACGCATCTTTTGAGTTTCAGGATAAAAGTTTGCATAATGCCAACTTGATATTTGTGTCTTGTTGAGCTGTTGCACCGTTATCCATTCAAAATACTCATGAAAATGAGTATGGATCATTTTTTTATTTTCGACTTGGTTTAACTAGATGAATAAAGTTGGTTACTTAGTTAAACAAATAGATGCTGCAAACTTAAATGTTTGTATTGAAATTGCATATTTATTTAAGTTGAATTTACTGTCACCTTGCTTTATTCTTTAGAGTGTGAGAACATTCATTAATACCTTGTGTAAACGGGGTTTGTAATAATTGTCACTGATGTTGGTGGATTGTGATTATTCACTGTTTGCAACAAAACTTTTATAGACTGCCTTCAGTGTGATTACATGAATATATATGACAGTGATGTGATGAAGCACACTGGTACAGATTTTGTTTCTCATGAAGAACTCACAGCAAAAATAGTCATGGGTGGTAGGAGTAGCCAAAGCATTTGTCCTGCCGTGTTGCTTCATTTATTTCACTTTCATTGCTTTTAAAAGACCGTCTCTCTTATCCATTTCATTACTCTACCAATTTCTCATCATAGCTTCCATGACTCTTACTTCTCCCTGTCCATTTCATCAATTCTGTGTTTTCTTGGGCTTTGGCATAACAGATAAATCCTATGAATACATCTTTAAAAGCCTGAATTTGGTCTGACTGCCTGTACCACTGTCATTAATGTGTGGATATAGCTGGGACTCCTGCACATTAACTGCACATTCTGCTTAATTGAGAGGAATACCGAATAGCATTCGTAAATAATGTCATATTGACCTGGAGCTGACAATTTTTTCTTTACTAAAAAGCTTTGTTTGATATAATCAGTTTTAATCAGACGTAGGCCATGCCGTGTTAGACTGTAGAATGGTGGAGAAAGTGGGCAGTAAAGTAATGAAGAGAAGTTCTCAAGCTTCAGGCTGAATACTTAACTGAAATAGTCTTGCATTGGTCTTTTCCATAATGTAAAACACCTCTTAATATTAATGATGATTATGATTAATTGATGCTGGGTCATTGACGTTCGGGAGATCCCACTCCCGTTCTCAGGAAACCATCCATCAGTAAGACACTCTCAGGTGATTTGTCTTAAAGGTGTGAGGCAGATGCTACAGCCAGGTTTGTCTGCCAGTATGGAAATGTCTAAATGAATAACGGGTTTAGGAAAGCACCGAGGGTTGGCCGGGGCAAGGCCGTGACAGGTGACAAATAGTATTGATAGACTGAGGGATATAGGAGCTGACTGGACAGCTTCCCCATCTCATTCTCCTCTTCTCTTTGCTTTACTCTGAGAATTAATCCTGGTCTGCTGGATAACCGTGGTGAGGATCCTTGGTATTACCTGATAAGATAAGATAATCTATTATTATTCCTGCAGCGGGGAAATTTGCAGTGTTGCAGCAGCACAGAGTTGAAAGGACAGTGCACACAAGATATAAAGAAAACTAAAACACCAAATAAATACAATTTTTTATTTATTTTTTGTTTTGGTAGTACAGCCAGCCTCTCAGCAGCAGGAAGTAAAGGCGTGCGGTAACACTCCTTCACACAGTGCGGGTGAAGCAATTGGCTGCTTAAAGCGTTACCCAGTGCTGTTACAGTGCCATGGAGGGGGTGGGGTGATTTTCCATCAGAAAGGACAGCTTTACTATCATCCTCTGATCACCCACCACCTCCACGGGCCCAAAAGGTCAGCCCAAAACAGAGCCTGCCTTCTTCACCAGTCTGTTCAAATGATTCAGAGTTGCCAATGTTAAACCTTATCAAGCTGTACAAGAAAGTGGACTAATATACTCAAAAACTAACAAATGCCAGCCTGCAATATTCAATAGTGTTTGATACGTGGAAGTGCTTGGAGTTTTGACTGTGTGCAACATGAAATGTGTTTATAACCTATTTGGGAAAACACATAAGAACAACAAGTAAGATTACTACCCAAAATGTCCCTTTTTATTTATTCAACACAGTTTATCAAGCAACGTCTTGGTCTAACTTTGATCTACTCCACTTTCCACAGTATTGTTTGAATGTGTTAAAGGTTATAGATAATACCAAAATCTATACAGAGGGAGAATTAAATCTGAGCTGGAATAATAACACAATCACAATCAGCTGCAAACAAAGGTGACTATTAGGGGTGTAACAAATTACCGATATGAATCGGAAATCGGTTTTGATTTAAAAGATGTGAGTGCATCGATACACAAGCCCCTGGACCGATCTAAATGTACCACGAACCGGTCGATGGCCCGATTACAAAGTTATGAATCGGGTTATTACCGTAATTTCCAGACTGTAAGGCGCACCTGAATATAAGCCGCACCAGCTAAATTTTGGAGAAAACTACAGATTGTTCCATATAAGCCGCACCCGACTATAAGCCGCACCCAAGCCGCTGGTGTTTTAATGTTTAATTACCGTAAGGGTTTCTTCTACCACGGAGGGGATCGTCGGGACAGAAATGACTGTTTGGAAACGCAAAGCGTCCCATTTATTTACATTTGAGAAACACAATAAATCTTTCAATCAATCGATCGATCAAACTTTCACATCTTTGACATTACAAACAGCATTCGTGCAGTGCACAAATAATACAACGGTGCGCTCCTAGCGCACTTCCTGCAGTCATAGTACCATAGTAGTGCAGTATAACAAAATACAAGGCTTACAACGCTTGACGAGGCAATAACGTTAAATGGCTAAATTTAATTTGTTTGTAAAACTGCTTGCCTGTAACACGGCAGCAAAAGTGCAGTAACCCGGCTGCTCAACTAAATAACAGCATCTTTTTCTAAAACAGCCAACACAGCAGTAAAGGTGCAGTAACACGGTTTACTGTATCAAAATAACCAGCCTACTATACCAGAAAAGTCAGCCAGATCGATCGCCTTTAACTTAAAAGCAGCTCTCAAGTACCTACTGCATTTGGACTCACTTGGTTTGTTTTGCTCTCGTTACCTGGCGCAAACTGTCTGTCTCGCTCCTGCGCTTCCATGATAGTGCGCCCCTGGTGACCGTTAGCTGTAAAAATCCATAATAAACCGCAGGGTCCAAAGCAAGTGACAAAAGTAGCGGCTTATAGTCCGGAATTTACGGTATATCAGCAATACAGCTGGAAGCACCGCTTGCTTATTCTCTTTCTCTCTCTCTTTCCCGCAAAAATCTCGCGAGACTCTATTAAACTTATCACTATGAAGGTAAACAATATCACATTTTTAGGATTGATTTAGGATCATTCATAATGTAAAATGTCTACTTTAAACAAGGAACTATATCGGATTACTCTCTAGGCAATTGAATCAGGTCAGCTGGACTTGGTTTTTGTCTGTGTCTGTGGGCTAGTCAGACTTGCCTGCTAGTCTCTCGAACTGATGAAGCCACTTGGATAAGGAGCGAAACGTCTTCACAGACAAAAACCAAGTCCAGTTGACCTGATTCAATTGCCTAGAGATGCCTTTGACCTGGACAAATGAGAATTTGCACAGACTCATCGGATTACATCATATTGCACTGAATCGTACCGAATCGTACCGAATCGGATCGGATCGGATCCTACCGAATCGAATCGAATCGGTTGTTTTTAAAATGTGTCCTTCCTGAATCGTTTCGTACCCCATGTATCTAGATACGTATCGAATCGTCTTATATTGGAGAGATGCACACCCCTAGTGACTATGCAAGTGACATAATTATGTGGCAGTGTCATCTTCTTAGTAGCTCACAATTACAAAACTTTAGTCATGATTTCGGTTGAAGATGAAGAACCATTTGTTTAAAACAAAAGAGGGGCTGGCTTGCACATTTATCTCCCCCTGAGAAATGGTGAAGACTGTGTATCAGTCCAGGGTATTTAGCGTTATTTCAATCTTCTGTAGTTTATGACCTCCCCTCATGAAGGATAAACAAACACAAAATGCTTTTGTGTTGTGTTTTGAAAATAAAAGCGAGTCAAGGACGCTAAGAACCAACCCGCAAAAGAAAGGGTGCTTCTTTCAGCCCTCATGATTGATCAAACTACCTTTTCGGTTTTTCTTGTTTCATTCTCTGACACATCCAGTCTATGTGTGTCAGTCTCCAACTCTAACTGCATCTATTATTTACAGACTGTGAGCATCCTCAAGTTCCCTCCCCGAGGCCATGTCTTAACACTGAGCTAGAATATGGATTCACGTTCTGCAGTTAATGAGTTACTGCTACAGAGCAAAGGAATCATCTTGTGGAAGCCAAAGGGTCGATTTCCTGTTCTTTATTTGAGATTGTTTTGGTTATGTGTTCTGCTCCACTGCCCCTCTCTAACTGTTAGATTGTTTTCTTCTTCCATCTTTTCAGTCATAAATATCTCCCTCCCCCCTTTGCTATCATCTCCCCGTATTCAAAATGTATAAGGATCTAATCTCGGCTAATGTATCAGTTGTTCCTGCATGCAATTTGCATTGTACAACCGAATGATCCAGCAAGGGGTGCAATCATGGTTTATTTATTTTAAAGGCTGATTAAAACCTGGGTTGTGCTCGCTGTAGTCAGTGCATTGGTGCAATATTTCCCCTCCCGGACCCATTCAGTTATTAGAACCAACATAAAAAATACAGTAGGTGCTTTCTAGCCGTGCTGGTTTTTACGTTTCTGTTTTCTCTCATGTAGGCTAAGCACAGAGCAGCAGAGAGTTCAAAGCAATTTAAGTCCAAATAAGAACAGAAACTGGACTGGAAGTTTAGTAAGGTGCAGGGAATTTAAAGCTTCATTTAGACTATAAGGTGTTTCTTCTATTATTTTCTTGTGCATAATTTACCATTCAATTGCGTTTCAATAGTGTAATCATATCTTGCTAACTGTACATGGGCATGGCAGCCCTGACAAGCTGTGGACTTCACGGCCCCATTTATTTTGAATGAATGATAAATTTCTTTCCTTACTTCCTTTTCTGCATCCATGCTGTGTGTCCCACTGTACGTGTGTATTAATGCTCTTCTACCCCTGGACCAGCTCAGTCTTGCTCAATGAGACTGGACATTGGCATTGAGATGATGTAACAGTACTACAAGTGTATTTTCTTGGAATGATTTTCGTTTTTATTAGGGCCGGGACTCGATTAAAAAAATTAATCTAATTAATTAGAGGCTTTGTAATTAATTAATCGAAATTAATCGCATTTTAATCGCATATAAATATTTGACCTGAGAACAGTGAGAAGTAATTTTTTTCATATGGATTTTTAGTATACCATTGAATAATGACTAAATTTCCCATCCACGGGGCCAACCAAAGCGGTCTCATCAGCTTCTTCTTTCATGTTCACTGTGGTTTGTTGTTGTCTGAAGTAATGAACAGTGTTGCCAACTCCTCAGGAAAGGAAAGTAGCTATTGGCTGTCCTAAAAGTCGCTAGAAGTCGCTAAATGACGTCATCGGCTAATTTGCATAATTTACCTTTTGGATGTAATTGTGATGGACGCTGTATTATTAACGCGCCTCCTTTATCCGGGCTTGGTATTGGCAAAATGACTCTAAAGAGACACTCTGGCACAGTAACTTAAGTTTTTTTTTAGTTTTTTTTTTTTTTTTAGTTTTCTTAAGTTTGGTTTAGTTTCTAGCCTACAAGTCACAGGCACAGAAGAACATGAGCATTTTTTGCCATAACTAGAATATTTTTAACATTTTTTGTATAAACGGTTTTTACTTGACAAAATTAACAATCTAAATGGATTATTATTTTATTATTTATTTTAGTGTGACAGTGAAGAAACATTTACATCCCGCTCTGTAAACCAGGGCGCGATCAGCGGCAGCTTTGCGCATGCGTCATTCGTTTGCAGTCTGGACGCGGTGGCGTGGTTCTCCCTCTCTGCTCTGACCGCTGCTGCGTGGGGCTACTGTCTGTGAGACTGACCACCTGTGAGTGCTTTGGGACGGGAGAGGGGCTCACGGCAGCACCCGCTGCTTGTTGAGGACACTGGTAATGAACGCTAGTTGGTGCTCCAGTATAATCGGTCCGCCGAAACTCATCCAGTGAGAAACGTTCCGCGGTGCAAAAATAAGTGTGATTAAAATGCGTTAAAAAAAATTAACGCGTTATTTTTGTGTAATTAATTAATCTTAATTAACGCGTTAAAGTCCCGGCCCTAGTTTTTATACATTTTTTTGTTGTTAGAAATGTAATTGGGAAAATTTGTGCACTACCAGAGTTGACTAGTGGGGCAACTCCCAAATGCTTCGTAAATCCTTGTATCTCAAAATAAGAACAAGTCTACATGGACTCCAGTAAGACAAATAGAATTGTTTAATTGCCTAATATTAAATATATGGTAGGACATGTCTAAAGAATGCATATATGTACAGTAGATTTGCTCTGAAGTAAGTTAGAAAAATGTCTGGCGAAATAACATACACTTATCATTGATGTACACTACCAGTCAAAAGTTCGGACACACCTCCCATTTAATGTTTTTTCTTTATTTTTATGATATTTACGTTGTAGATTCTCACTGAAGACATCAGAACTATGAATGAACACATGGAATTATGTAGTAAATAAAAAAAGTGTGAAATAACTCCAAATATGATTTATATTTTAGAGTCCTCAAAGTAGCCACCCTTTGCTTTGTTGACAGCGCTGCAAACCCTAGGACTTCTCTCAATGAGCTTCATGATGTAGTCACCTGAAATGGTTTTCACTTCACAGGTTTGACTTGTCAGGGTTCATTAGTGGGATGTCTTGCCTTCTTAATGGGGTTGGGACCATAAGTTGTGTTGTGTAGAAGTCAGGTTGGTAGACAGCTGACAGCCCTATTTGACAACTGTTAGAATTCATATTATGGAAAGAACCAATCAGCTAAGTAAAGAGAGATGACAGTCCATCATTACTTTAAGAACTGAAGGTCAGTCAGTCTGGAAAATTGCAAAAACTTTGAATGTGTCCCCAGGTGCAGTTGCAAAAACCATCAAGCGCTACGACGAAACTGGCTCACATGAGGACCGCCCCAGGAAAGGAAGACCAAGAGTCACCTCTGCTGCTGAGGATAAGTTCATTTGAGTCACCAGCCTCAGAAATCGCAAGTTAACAGCACCTCAGATTAGAGCCCAGATCAATGGCACACAGCAGACACATCTCTATATCAACTATTCAGAGGAGACTGCGCTAGTCAGGCTTTGATGGTCAAATATCTACTACAAAACCACTACTAAGGAAAAGCAACAAGCAGAAGATATTTGTTTGGGCCAAGAAACACGAGGAATGGACATTAGACCAGTGGAAATCTGTGTTTTGGTCTGATGGTGTCTTTGTGCGATACAGAAAAGTTGAACGGATGGTCTCTACATGCATGGTTCCAACCATGAAGCATGGAGGAAGTGTGGGGGTGAGAGGGTGCTTTGCTGGTGACACTGTTTCAAAATAGAAGGCACACTGAACCAGCATGGCTACCACAGCATCCTGCAGCAACATGCTATCCCACCCGGTTTGCGTTTACTTGGACCATCGTTTATTTTTCAACAGGACAATGACCCCAAACACACCTCCAGGCTGTGTAAGGGTTATTTGACCGATAAGGAGAGTGATGGAGTGCTGCGCCAGATGACCTGGCCTCCACAATCACCTGACCTAAACCCAGTCAAGATGGTTTGGGATGAGATGGACCGCAGAGTGATGGCAAAAGGGCCAAGAAGTGCTCAGCATCTCTGGGAACTCCTTCAAGACTGTTGGAAAACCATTTCAGGTGACTACCTCATGAAGCTCATCAAGAGAACGCCAAGAGTGTGCAAAGCTGTAATCAAAGCAAAGCGTGGCTATTTTGAAGAATCTAAAGAATCTAGATTTAAAGAAAGAAAGAAGAATCTGTTTACTGCAGTTCCACATGTGTTCATTTATAGTGTTAATACCTTCAGTGAGAATCTACAATGTAAATAATCATGAAAATAAAGACTTTTGACTGGTAGTGTAGGTCTTGATTTCTGTCATTGCATGGTGTTGAAATACACTGGTGTCATGTAGGTTAGTTAACTAGTTGCAAATCTACCAGTGACATTTCATCTGACTAAAGGGACATTTCTCTTGTCCTGTCTGAAAAAAGGACACGTTGTTTGAAAAATGTCAAGAGGCCTGATGGGTAAATCTGCATAACTAAGGGTAGTGGGTTTAACATTAGTCAGCTGAAAATCTAAAATTACTCCCCCTCGCTGCTGCAGGATGTTGTTACTTTATCACTGAGAAAGAGAAAGATAGCAGATGGACTGAAAAAAAGAACGATAACTTCTTGTTTGAAAGATGCGGTGTTTTTTTTCTCTGTCACATTCTGGGCATGTAATGAATCCAGCATCTAGTTGAGCTGATGTAGCAGATTGTACAAACACGGCTTTACTATCAGTTACACACATACCTTGAGCTTGCTTACAAATGTTTGTGCCACTGTCTATGTTTGTGCGCTTGTGGTATATTTTCCAAACATTAGTCTTAAGTTATAAGTCTTCTATTCCAGGCAGGTAGCACCTTCTTTATGTCCTCCTATGTATGTATATCCTTTATATCCTTATGTCTTTTATTCTTAAATATGTAAACAGTTTTTTTGCATAGCATTGTAGAGGATTATTAGGCATTCTACAGAGTTGAATTCAAGTAATTGTACTTTTGCTTCTATTACTTTTTTATTAAGACCACTTTACACTCTGAAGCTGCGCATTTTCTTGTTTTGATCATTGGTATTCTCTTTCCCTTGTCTTTATCGAGTGTAATGTTCCTCCAGGCAAACCGTGAGAGTGATGAGAATGATTGAGGAGACAGGGGTCAAGTTTTAGTGCATCTTCTTTGTTTACTCAAGGCCCATCAGAGTGGAGACAGGTATTAGCAACAGCTACGGCATGAAACTAAACAAGGATGGTGGAAACGGGAACAGAGACAGAGTGGTAAGGTGAAGGATTAAAGCAGGGGTGGAATGAGGAGTCGGAGGGTGAGGTGGGAAGGGGACACTGAAGGTTGTGGTGTTCCCTCTAGCTCACCCCAGCTCATTAATTTTCTCATTTAGTCAGAACAGTGGAGTGTGCAAACAAGATTGGGGGCCTTGCCTACTAATGAGGACAGGGGGAGACTAGCAGACTACTCCTACATTGTGTGTTTGTGTAGGTGTGTTGTTAAGAGAGAGAGCGAGAGAGAGTAAGAGTGTATGATAAAGTGAAAGAGTTTAAAAAATCAAACTAATGTGTTTAAGGTTTTGTCTTTGTTTTTTTATCATATATACACAACCTTGCAAGCATTGATTGTAAGTTTTACATTTATGTGCACTTATTACTGATTTGCTGTATTGCTTTTTTACTACTGGCTGCAGGTACAAAAATGCATTTCACTGTGCATTGTACTATGTATAACTGTGCACGTGACAAATAATATTTTCTTATCTAAAGTGTGCGTGTGTTGAATTAAGTACTTACAGTTACAAAAGTGCTATATAAATACAAGTTATTTGCCATTTACCTGAGGAGAAAAACTCTAGCTGTGGACAGCAAATTCAGTTGGTTGCAGTTTTTATCGTGACAAACATATGTACTCATGTCACTGCATGTGAATCCAAATTTCCACAGTTCACCTGTGTGATCGGCACATTCACAACAAAATAATGTTCAATATAAATATGCTGTAGCACAGTATTACATTGGCTTATGTTTGTTTTTATGATCCCTGTTGCAAACATATCTCACATTAAATGTTATCTCAAGAAATATCTCATGTGAAAAGTTGGGAAATACTGTCACTGAGCCACTCCATAAAGAATCTCTGTTCTGTCTGTCTTTTAATTCACACTGTCACTATCACTTAAAGCCTAAGACTCACTGACCATTCATGGTGTATAATCAAATTTAGACTGTGAAAATGGAGAAGGTTTTTTCCTGTGATGTTAGCTCAGTATAAAGCACTAATAGATCAGAAAGTCATTTATAACCATGTACTGTTGGTTTCATTTCAACTATGTGTTCTATCTGTGTGTGTTAATGGAAAAGGAGTTTTCAAGTTTAATGAGGAATATTAACTCTACAAGGATTGTTTTGCTTGACCTTTGTTCATTTAGTTACTGCAGCTTTTGGTGCTATTTTCTAGAGTATAATACTTCAATATATGATTAACAGTTTGGTTATCTAAAACTTTGGTATCCATGAAATTTAAAGTAGATGTTTATTTTGATAACTCATTAATCTTTTAGATTAAAAACTGTTGTTTATCAAGTGGTCAAATATTTTTGGGTTCCAGCTTTCCAATTTGATTTTACTGATAAACTGTTCACTGTTGGTTAAACAAAAGCAGTTTAAAAGCAAGTTTATAAGTGTCACCTTTGGCTCAGGGATTTTACTTAACTACTTTAACTGGGTAAAACTGGTTTAAGTGGAATTTTCATTCACAAAGCAACACATAGTAGCTCCTTACTTGTTGAAAATAATTTCCTTTTTTTTGTCTTTCTCTTTGGACAGGTCAAAATGTTCTCTTGTAAGGCTGAAATTCATGACAGTGCTTCTAAATCAATGCAGCTAGTCTCTTCAAATTCCAGCAGAGCTGCTGTAAACTCGACAAAAGAGAAAGTAAATAGGGTTCAATGTCCCAAATTGAGGTGGCATATTAGACTGTGGTGGGTTAGCAAGGCCACTTCATCATTAGCCTGAAAGCTGACTGTGGTATCTTGTGTGTGAGCAAAAGCTGAAGCAGTTTTTATTTAGTGTGTGTCTAATAAAAATCAGCATGCTTTTAATGATTCACTTCAAGAAATAAAAGAATAAAAGACACTTTAGGAGAGGGAGGAGATTTCCGGGAGGTTTATTTCTGTAGAATGACAGAAAAGCAGTATCCGAAATGTGTGACTGAATACATATTTACAGGAAGGGACGATGCTGATGCAACACTGTCTTTTCACCCTTTCCATTTTCTTCCATGTTCACAGTTTGTAGATGAACACACATATTTAAGTTCCCCTGGTGTACATAAAGTTCCCCTGGTGTTCCTCCTCCTCAGTTGAGTGTACTGCTGGGAGTGTGTTGTCTAGTATTGTCTGATGACAATAGTAATTAATCATACACAGAGACTGCTTTAGTGTGCTATAAAGGTCAGTGTTCAGTAATACACAGGATAAGATGTTATAATCCCTTGTGCCAAAATCCCAGGCAAAACACATTTAGAGGCCCTGTTCAGCTAAGAGACCCTACCAAACCTATGGTCATATAATATGACAATTAACCTATAATCTACATAAACTAAGTAAAAGCTGCTGGCTTGTAAGCCCATTGAGCAGCATAGTTCAGACATTGTAAAACATTAACTAAACGCTGCTGGCTTGTATGGCCCGCTCAGCAGCTAACCATAGCTACCACGTAACAAGAAGACAACAGCAGTATGCAGCATGTCATTGGGGTTTTCGAGTGGGCACCTCCCTTCACCGATGTTTCGTTAAGTTAGGCCCACGACACCTCGAGAAGGCTTAACAGTGACTTCCAGCGTCCTGGAGTCACCCCCCTCCACACCGCCACTGCACAACCCTGTTTCCCTCACCATTTGATGTCTATCAACAGCTAATATAGTAACTAATAACCACGTAACAAACAAACAAATCTACCATGATTCGCCCCGTTGATGCGGACTGAACCACGAGCCAAACAAACAAATCTACCGTGATTCGCCCCGTTGCTGCGGGCCGAAAACACGTAACAAACAAATCGCGTAACAAACAAATTGAGGCCTACATGCGGCCTTCCTTACCTTAGCTAGTTCCCCAGCTAGCATGCTTTCTGCGCACCCATAACCAGTCGCTCGCTCTCTCTGCTGCCCGGGACATGTTGCTAACCGCAGTCCTCTGGCTCCTTCCCCGTATGCCCAGCTCGCTCAGCAGAGCAATCACCGACTTTGCCACAAATCCACGGCAACCCACTTCTACCGGGCGGACATAAGCCTTCCATCCATTCTGCTCTGCATCTGCTGCTAACTCTGCATACTTAGCTCTTTTTCGCTCATTAGCCTCCTCAACTCTATCTTCCCACGGGACAGTCAGCTCTATGAAATAAACTACTTTCTCTGGCTCAGACCACAACAGCAGATCTGGCCGTAGTCGAGTGCTAACTATCTCAGCTGGAATAACCAGTTGTTCATTTAAATCCTCTCATCTGCCAGGCTCCTCCTACTCTTAGCTGTCCCGTGTTATGCCTGATGCCTGCTGGTCTAGCCTTTTCTCCCTCCCGTACAAACTTAATACATCTATTCTCTCTGTTAACGGCCATGGAATTTAAATTCACCCGTTTTTCCTCAATTGCAGCTGCTAAACATTTCAGTACCTGGTTGTGACGCCAGGTATAACGTCCTTGGGAAAGACTAACCTTACAACCTGTCAGAATATGTCTAAGCGTGCAGACACAAGTGCACAGTGGACAGGCATTATCCTCACCTACCCATTGGTTTAGGTTCTGGGGAGTTGGCAGCACATCGTATGTAGCTCCTAACATACACTATATTACCAAAAGTATTCGCTCACCTGCCTTTACTCATTCTATGAACTGAAGTGCCATCCCATTCCTAACTCATAGAATTCAATATGATGTCGGTCCACCTTTTGCAGCTATTACAGCTTCAACTCTTCTGGGAAGACTGTCCACAAGGTTGAGGAGAGTGTTTATAGGAATTTTTGACCATTCTTCCAAAAGCGCATTGGTGAGGTCACACACTGATGTTGGTCGAGAAGGCCTGGCTCTCAGTCTCCGCTCTAATTCATCCCAAAGGTGTTCTATCGGGTTCAGGTCAGGACTCTGTGCAGGCCAGTCAAGTTCATCCACACCAGACTCTGTCATCCACGTCTTTATGGACCTTGCTTTGTGCACTGGTGCACAGTCATGTTGGAAGAGGAAGGGGCCCGCTCCAAACTGTTCCCACAAGGTTGGGAGCATGGAATTGTCCAAAATGTTTTGGTATCCTGAAGCATTCAATGTTCCTTTCACTGGAACTAAGGGGCCAAGCCCAGCTCCTGAAAAAGAACCCCATACCATAATTCCTCCTCCACCAAATTTCACAGTTGGCACAATGCAATCTGAAATGTACCGTTCTCCTGGCAACCTCCAAACCCAGACTCGTCCATCAGATTGCCAGATGGTAAAGCGTGATTCATCACTCCAGAGAACGCGTCTCCACTGCTCTAGAGGCCAGTGGCGGCGTGCTTTACACCATTGCATCCGACGCCTTGCATTGCACTTGGTGATGTGTGGCTTGGCTGCAGCTGCTCGGCCATGGAAACCCATTCCATGAAGCTCTCTGCGTACTGTACTTGGGCTAATCTGAAGGTCACATGAAGTTTGTAGCTCTGTAGCAATTGACTGTGCAGAAAGTCGGCGACCTCTTTGCACTATGCGCTTCAGCATCCGCTGACCCCTCTCCGTCACTTTACGTGGCCTACCACTTCGTGGCTGAGTTGCTGTTTTTCCCAAACGCTTCCATTTTGTTATAATAGAGCTGACAGTTGACTGTGGAATATTTAGGAGCGAGGAAATTTCACGACTGGATTTGTTGCACAAGTGGCATCCTATGACAGTTCCACGCTGGAATTCACTGAGCTCCTGAGAGCGGCCCATTCTTTCACAAATGTCTTGTTTCACAGTCTGCATGCCTGAGTGCTTGAATTTATACACCTGGGGCCAGGCCAAGTGATTAGAACACCTGATTCTGATCATTTGAATGGGTGAGCGAATACTTTTGGTAATATAGTGTAAATCTAATCCTGCTAGCCTCCATGCTCCAAAGCTCTCTCCACTTCAACTTCCTTTTCTCCACACTCTCCCAGTTCACCCACTGACCCTGCTTAGCCTGCGACACTGCCTTCGAGCATCTAACTGCTTCCTCCTGCTTCTGTACTTCTTCCACTACCATCTTTCTCCTTTCCACTGCTGATGCCTTGCTCCACAGAGGTTTCCCTGCACACAGCCCTAGGCCTCCACGCCCTTGCTGTACATGACCTATGATATCCCTATGTTTAAGAGCTGCCTGTGCTTGCTGTACTGCCTCTTTTGCCTTCCACTTCCTCCCTGTCTTAATAGTAGGCGCTACACTCCTAACCACTGGATCCTTTGACTGAGTAAGAGTCATTTCCAGTCTAACTTTAGCACACTTAAACTCCTCTGTTAAGCTGGTAACTGGGAGCTCCAGAATGCCTTTCCCATACAAGGCTGTGTCACTTAAGCAGCGTGGGACACCAAGCCACTTTCTGATAAATGAATTAATCATTCTTTCTAACTTTTCTACATTTGAAAGGGCAACCTCATACACCGTCAGCGGCCACATTAGCCGAGGCAGTAAACCAAATTGCCAGCACCACAATTTTAACTTCCCTGGTAGCCCTGACCGGTCTATGCTTGAAATGCCTTGAATCATTTCCTGCCTCAACCCTTCAAACTGCGCCTTATCACTGAGACTTGCATCATACCATCTTCCCAAGCTCTTCACTGGCTTTTCCAGCACTGTGGGAACTACCTCATCATTTATAACAAACTTCTTATCTACTACCTTTCCTTTAATAATAGAAATACTCCTAGATTTAATAGGCTTCACTTTCATCCTAGCCCACTGCAGGTTGCTATTTAGCTTATCCAGCAATCTTCTGGTACAAGGAGCGGTTTGACGTTGCTGTCGTCATGTCGTCCATGTAGGCCCTGATTGGGGGAGGCGAAGCCCTCCTTGCAGCCTTTCTCCACCTACCACCCATTTGGAAGCCCTAACAATAACCTCCATTGCCATTGTAAAGGCTAGTGGAGAGATTGTACACCCTGCCATGATGCCTACCTCCAGCTGCTGCCATGCTGTAGAGTACTCTGCTGTGGTAAAGCAGAGTTGAATGTCTAAAAAGTAGGCTTTGACTAAGTTTTTTATACTGCCTGGAACTCTAAAGAAGTCAAATGCTTCCCATAACAAACTCTGCGGCACTGACCCAAAAGCATTAGCCAGGTCTAAGAATACAACATGCAGGTCTCTCTTCTCTTGCTTTGCTAACTGAATTTGGTGCCAAATCATGCTGGTGTGCTCTAAGCATCCAGAGAAGCCGGGGATCCCAGCCTTTTGCACCGACGTATCAACTAGTCTGTTTTTCACCAAGTAACTAGACAACCTCTGTGCCACAACACTGAAGAAAATCTTCCCCTCAACATTAAGCAGACTAATTGGTCTAAACTGGCTTATTTCCAATGAGTCCCTCTCTTTGGGAATAAAAATCCCCCCTGCCCTGCGCCATGCCTTGGGAATAACCTGTTTCTTCCATACTACTTTCATCAATTTCCACAGGAACCTCAGCACATCTGGTGCACTCTTATACAGCCGGTAGGGGACCCCATTAGGTCCCGGGGCTGAAGAGGCTCTTGCACGTCTTACCACTTCTTGAACCTCTTTCCACCTTAGTGGGCTGTCATCACACTGGCTAACTATTTCACCAATAGGTGGAATATCAGAGGGTAGTGCCAACTTTCTAAACCTGTCCGTATCTTTATGCACCTCCTCCAAGTACTCCTCAAGCCTCTCTTTTGGTACCGTGAGGCTACCATTCTTTTCCTTACTAAATAGTGACTTCACAAACCTAAATGGGTCCTTATAAAATGCTAATCTAGCTCGCTCTTTCCTTTTCCTATTTTTCCTAATGTTCTCCGCCCTTCTTAACGCTGCCAATCGCTTCCTAACATCTGCCTGTAAACAATCAATACCTTCCTTCTCTTCAACTGTAGCTTTCCTCCACTGCTTCTTAAGGAGTCTCCTCTCCTGTACGAGCCTATCGATCTCTTGCTGACGCCTCGATCTAACCACCTGTCCCTCTTGCTTCTTCTGTTTCTCAGCCACACCAAATCTTTCCTTACCATAACCATAAATAATATCTCCCATTTTCTCCAACTTACTCTCCGCCGTCCCTTTAAGTCTACCTAGTACACTAACCAAATCACTATTGATGTCCTCCCACTGCCTAATATCTGATGCACCTGGCCATTTGATCCTTGCTTTCTGACCGCTAATTTTCTCCCTTTTTGGCTGGCTGGCCTCTCTGTCTGCCTCAGTGCTTGTACCTGCCTCAACATTAGGGGTGCTGATGTCCTGCGAACTGTGGGTTAACTCCTGTCGCTGGACTTCAACCGACTGACTTAATGCACTTCTTAAGAAGTAGCTATCAATGCGGGGTCCCTGTGTTCCCTCTGCCAAACACTTTTTCCTCCCTTGGTGGATTCTGAGGCCCTTTACTGTTGTTATCTTTTGCCAGCCACACACACAAACCTGCTGCTTCTTTCCATCTCCATCTGAACTAGTAGCTTCCAGTAACGTGCCTTGCCTACTCGGTGTCAAATTCATTCCTGGGTCAAAAGCCGTGTCAGTCCAAACTGAGTCATCTTCCGCCCCTGCTCTGACTCTAGGGGTATTTTATCATTAGTCGTCTTTGTAACAAGTTAGGGTGTAGCCCATGGCTTATTAAAGCCTGGGCTACTGCCACAATGAGCTGCTAACCCACTGTAGCCCCGGTGGGGACTATTCCCTCCTGTCAGCTGTCTTTCCATGCTGTCACTAGGTCTTTCCCTAGTTGTCAGCTGCACTATTCGCAACAGTCACTAGCCTAGGCTAGATATAGCATTCAGTAATACACAGGATAAGATGTTATAATCCCTTGTGCCAAAATCCCAGGCAAAACACATTTAGAGGCCCTGTTCATGCGGCCTTCCTTACCTTAGCTAGTTCCCCAGCTAGCATGCTTTCTGCGCACCCATAACCAGTCGCTCGCTCTCTCTGCTGCCCGGGACATGTTGCTAACCGCAGTCCTCTGGCTCCTTCCCCGTATGCCCAGCTCACTCAGCAGAGCAATCACCGACTTTGCCACAAATCCACGGCAACCCACTTCTACCGGGCGGACATAAGCCTTCCATCCATTCTGCTCTGCATCTGCTGCTAACTCTGCATACTTAGCTCTTTTTCGCTCATTAGCCTCCTCAACTCTATCTTCCCACGGGACAGTCAGCTCTATGAAATAAACTACTTTCTCTGGCTCAGACCACAACAGCAGATCTGGCCGTAGTCGAGTGCTAACTATCTCAGCTGGAATAACCAGTTGTCCATTTAAATCCGCTCTCATTTGCCAGGCTCCTCCTACTCTTAGCTGTCCCGTGTTATGCCTGATGCCTGCTGGTCTAGCCTTTTCTCCCTCCCGTACAAACTTAAGTGTTATAGACCAAAAATGTGCAGGTGTATCTCAATAATATGCAACTACAATAATTTGAGTATTTCCACTGTGGGATGTAATGAAGAGGTTTTAATAAGAAATTAAAATTAAATCAGATAATGCAACTCCATATGTAATAACTATATAGAATAAAGTATATGGCGCAGCTGGAAATGCAGGCTACATTTGTTTACACTGTTGTTGGACCTGTGCTGGGGAAATGAGCAAAGAAATTATGCATTTTATTTTATTATTCGTTTATTTGGTGAGGACAGTGCACATTAATGAACACTTGACAAACTATTAGAAGTTGATTCCTATTTTACAAAATCAGATAGATCTTTCATACTTTACTCCTGTTTTCCTGAATATTGTAAAGTCATGTGGTTTTCCGTAGACTTAAATGGAGCATTATTGTTTAAAGCAGCAGCCAGTGCTGTCGGTGTGTGGAATACCTCAGTCTTCTCCTACATAAAACTCAATTATGATTTGGATTCTGTCCTAATCCAAACAGCATTATTGGCATTAATAAACGTGGTTTCAAAAATCCTTACATACAATCAGATTACTGGTAAGCCCAGTGCAAGCAAACACAGGACACAAGTCTCTCTAATGAATCTAATCACAGTTTAGTGCCACCCTATAAAATCAACCGATGGTACCCCCCCCCCCCCCCCCCCCCTTTTTTTTTTTCTGCTGTTGACTTTTCTCTATTATCACACACAAACTGCAAAGCAAAGAGAGAGGATTTACCTTTCAAACAATGGAGAGCAGGGCATTTATCTCATGTTTGAAGGCAGGTTGTATAATTGCTAGTAGTTTAGAGCAATCATCAGGTGCTCCTCTGTTATTTGAATATTTGTTAAAAGTGAGGGTTTCTGCTGCATTCCAGCTGAGAAACCTGATGTTTTGCAGTCAGCCTTGAGGAAGTGTGTTTGCAGGTAGATTGTTGACAGAGGATAAGTATGTGTTACCTGAAAAATAAAGACTGGTCTGCTGGCTTTGTGCTCAATGTGCAAATGTGAGACTTGGATATTCAGATACATTTTGGAGGGTTCAGGTGTTTGCTCAAGGTAACTCAGCTGTGGATTGTTTGCTTCTCTAACCACTAGTCCAAGCTCCTGGTTCCTACATAAATTAAATTGATTGATCGATTAATCAGGCCTATTATAATGTTCTGTTACATTTTTTTTTTTTTTTTTTTTTTTAAACAAAGGATCCCAGGCTATTACAAGTCACAAATCACACCTAAAGTGACATCAAAACAGGTGGTGTGGAGTGCACTGTTGTGTCATTTCATTGCATGCTGCACAGCTAGTGCATATTCAAAATAAGCACTAGCTTAAATGAGCATGTCAGTCTCAACAGGCATCTCTACTGTGTTTGAATACTGTAGCATAGGGAATCCCAGATGTCACAGAACTCATGAGGAGAATGTTGCAGCAGTTGGGAAATGTGAGAAAGGTTATGGAGCTGTGTTGATGTCACAGTTCACATACACAATAACCGGTGATACAAGCACAATAAGGGCTTATCGCATAGTGTTAGGCTAAGTGAAACTGCAAAGTGTACAGCTGGCTGTATCAATCAGTGATATCAATTCAGTGTGCAGCATAGGACTTGTCATTGGGATTTAAAACCCTTTGGTGCATTTCAGTCTTCATAACTACCTAATTTGAGGTGTTTGTCACACACACAGACATATAAACTGACCTACTGGTGAAAATATACACTGTTATGTACTGTTATATATGCAATAAGCCAACATCAACTGATTGATCAGGGAAGTTGTGACCCGGATTCTGTCTAAATCTTCCTCCCACACAAGCGCCACAGTGACACTACAGACATTGTGCAAAACACTGCAACTTACCACAAAATGTTAAACTTACACCAGTAAAGGAAAACCACTATATACACTTATGAATGATATATCTTATTATCCCAGTGCACACTTTGACTGCTGCTATAGTTGAACTCATTTGGCTGGTTATTTGTAAAACTATATTAAACTTCTCTAATTGATACATTCCAGGTCACTAAATAAGATAAAGATCCTAGCAGAAGTATTGATGCGTTAGTTAAGATGATGGGAACGTGTTTGGAACCAGCAACAAATTGCTAAGTTTTAGCTTCTCTGTTGGAAGAATTGGGGTGTAAATGGCTTCAAGCTGCTAAATATGGTTTCTCTTGTATCTCCTTTCAACTAAAGATAAGACCCATCTTGTCTTAGCTTTTACAGTCTGAACTTTTGTCCTCTTCATTGAGACTGTGTAGAGTAATTAATTTGTTGGTGGTTGCTGAAGGGAAAAAGGCTCCCTGGATATTTGTCATGTTTCAAGGTCTTTTTCAAGTTGAAATTCCCTTTTAGCATAATAGAAAAAAAGTAAAATCTCCTCTCTAGAAATAAATCTATTTAAATAAATTAGAACAAAACTTTTTTGCATATTCATGTCAAGTGCCGGAGCTGTAAGAGGAACAGTCCCATCTTTGTTCTGCAAGAGCTCCGGATATGTGTCTGACAATGAAGTTGGTCTGCTGATTGGTTGTAAAGATGCTGGAAGGAAATCTCCAGTGTGAGAGAGCTGCTCAGGTTACTGAATACATTAACTTGCTTTGTGTGGGGTGTTCTTTGAGTATAAATGAGTGCTTTGAGTATAAACTCTTCATTAAATCCTTGAAGTGCTTTGATGGTAAGACGTGGCTATATTTTACACTGTGTGGTGTTGTAATTATCCATGGAAAAGCATTATTTATTCACAGAGAGAATTTAGAGTTGTTCTAAGTGAAGCAAATGTAGCTTGTTTTTATGCAACTATGGAAACAACATCAGAGTTGGTATTCTCAGCCTAGTTAATTATAGTGTTTCCTCTTGACTTTGTGTGGGGACTGAGAACTGTATACAGAGTTTTATGGAGTACTGTGTAATAGTAGTTACTAGGGGTGTGCATCTCTCCAATATAAGACGATTCGATACGTATCTAGATACATGGGGTACGAAACGATTCAGGAAGGATACATTTTAAAAACAACCGATTCGATTTGATTCGGTAGGATTTGATCCGATCCGATCCGATCCGATTCGGTACGATTCAGTGCAATATGATGTAATCCGATGAGTCTGTGCAAATTCTCATTTGTCCAGGTCAAAGGCATCTCTAGGCAATTGAATCAGGTCAACTGGACTTGGTTTTTGTCTGTGAAGACGTTTCGCTCCTTATCCAAGTGGCTTCATCAGTTCGAGAGACTAGCAGGCAAGTCTGACTAGCCCGCAGACACAGACAAAAACCAAGTCCAGTTGACCTGATTCAATTGCCTAGAGAGTAATCCGATATAGTTCCTTGTTTAAAGTAGACATTTTACATTATGAATGATCCTAAATCAATCCCTTCATAGTGATAAGTTTAATAGAGTCTCGCGAGATTTTTGCGGGAAAAAGAGAGAGAAAGAGAATAAGCAAGCGGGGCTTCCAGCTGTATTGCTGATATACCGTAAATTCCGGACTATAAGCCGCTACTTTTGTCACTTGCTTTGGACCCTGCGGTTTATTATGGATTTTTACAGCTAACGGTCACCAGGGGCGCACTATCATGGAAGCGCAGGAGCGAGACAGACAGTTTGCGCCAGGTAACGAGAGCAAAACAAACCAAGTGAGTCCAAATGCAGTAGGTACTTGAGAGCTGCTTTTAAGTTAAAGGCGATCGATCTGGCTGACTTTTCTGGTATAGTAGGCTGGTTATTTTGATACAGTAAACCGTGTTACTGCACCTTTACTGCTGTGTTGGCTGTTTTAGAAAAAGATGCTGTTATTTAGTTGAGCAGCCGGGTTACTGCACTTTTGCTGCCGTGTTACAGGCAAGCACTTTTACAAACAAATTAAATTTAGCCATTTAACGTTATTGCCTCGTCAAGCGTTGTAAGCCTTGTATTTTGTTATACTGCACTACTATGGTACTATGACTGCAGGAAGTGTGCTTGGAGCGCACCGTTGTATTATGTGTGCACTGCACGAATGCTGTTTGTAATGTCAAAGATGTGAAAGTTTGATCGATCGATTGATTGAAAGATTTATTGTGTTTCTCAAATGTAAATAAATGGGACGCTTTGCGTTTCCAAACAGTCATTTCTGTCCCGACGATCCCCTCCGTGGTAGAAGAAACCCTTACGGTAATTAAACATTAAAACACCAGCGGCTTGGGTGCGGCTTATAGTCGGGTGCGGCTTATATGGAACAATCTGTAGTTTTCTCCAAAATTTAGCTGGTGCGGCTTATATTCAGGTGCGCCTTATAGTCTGGAAATTACGGTAATAACCCGATTCATAACTTTGTAATCGGGCCATCGACCGGTTCGTGGTACATTTAGATCGGTCCAGGGGCTTGTGTATCGATGCACTCACATCTTTTAAATCAAAACCGATTTCCGATTCATATCGGTAATTTGTTACACCCCTAGTAGTTACCTGTCTACACTGGCCAAGTAATACTTTTCTATGGGGTCACTGTTCTGTCCCACTGGAACAATAACAGAAAGCAAAATAATACTGATTGGAACCTAATTTTGCACATTATGTTTCACCAAAAAATCAGAAGTTTTAGGAATGGTATTACTTATTTACAGACTAACAGCACATGTGCCTGCTAAACCCATATGAAACTATCATTTTAATTGGTTAGTATTTGACTGCTGTGACCAAATGAAAACATGTTGATTAGGGATGCACTGAATATTTGGCCACCGAAAATTTTTGCCTGAAAATGCACTTTATCACCGAAACAACACGGCCGAAACGGGATGTTGTGATGACGCAAGCAAAAACCACAGCCAGCACAGGCTTGTCTGGAATGGCCAACATGTCTGCAGTGTGGACGTATTTCAATATATAAAGTATTATATAAATATTATATAAAGACCCACTGATAGCGATTTGCAAAACGTATAATGCTGAAATTTCAAGAGGGGTGCATCTGAAAGATTTTCTTCATGTCGGGTTTAATCACCTGAAATCCGAACATCCAAGCAAGGAAGTTTCCCAGTGATGGTGGCAAGGCAAACGGGCAGGGCTGCCCAATACGTTGATCGCGATCGACCGGATCACGAAGGCAGTGTGGGTAGATTGCGTTTATTTTATTTTATATTGTGCATTGTTGGAATGCGCTAAATAAATATTTTCATAATTTTGTAATTGATTTATTCCTTGAAACATTAATATTAATTTATGCAATTGCAATGCCTTGATTTTAATGAGGTTAGTACACAGTCATAGCCATAAATGCAATGTACTAATAATTGTCATAATAATTTATTTCGGTGTTTCGGTTTTCGGCCTTGGCTTCTTCATTTTCGATTTTCAGTTTCGGCCTAGAATTTTCATTTCGGTGCATCCCTAATGTTGATATCAAAAGGAAACACTGCAACTCTACATCAACAAATCTAGTGAGCCACAATAGTATCAGCATCAGCATCTAAGCAGAATGCCTTTATGGTTCACCCAGAGGGGAAAAACAGTTAGTCTCAGCCATGGCTGTTTAATTTTTGACTAGTACAGGTCTTATATATACACACGACTCAGTTAAAAAGTGTTTTTACCAGCTGTTTACAATCGACATTAACATATACACCTTGTAGTTTAACTCACTGAAAAGAATATTGATGCAGCTAAGAGCATTTAAAATAAACAGACTGCAAACAGCATTGATCTTGGCCATAGCCATTGGATATTTCGTATTTCCACAGGGTCATTATTGCAGCAGTGTGCTCTGGCTCAAACCCTGGCCAACACATGAGTTGTTAGTTAGACTAGAGCTGGGCTATATATTCATCATTCCTTTGATTATTTAATAGTAAAATCAACATATGTGTGCGCAAACAACACCAGCAATCTGGGTGAGGAATGGTTCTGTGGAGTCACAACATCACAGTAAAATGTTTCCTTGGAGACGAGGATGGACGAGGAGGACGATCAAGTGTGGTTTGTGTGACAAGACTGGGCACCATTTTGTATGTTTTGTATCAGGAAAGGAGGGCTTCACTCCTTCTAAGTGCTGCTATTTTCTTATTGTTGCACAGTGTTGTCCAGTTATTGGGAAAGATTGTATGATATTGAATACTAAAAACTCTTTTTAATGACATAATTTGTCCATGAGACAGAAGAATTTAAAATTGTGGTCATATCACCCAAGTAAAAATAAATGATATTAATGTGTCATAGATGATTTTATTTCCCTCCTCTTTTATGATTAGCAAGGTCTGATTGTGTGCACACATTTTGATTGTCCATTCCTGTGTGCATTCTTCATACATTTCTGCTTCTCCAAATGCAGTGATGGTTTAGAACAAGTGCTCACTGATTAAAAAGTCTTGTCATGATGCACCAGCAGATTTGATTAGCCAAACACAAATGCATACTTGCATACACACACACAGACTCAGCGTGACAACAGAAAGAGAAACCCAGACCAACAAACAAGTCCGCAGCGGGAGAAATCTCACCAGCTTAACATCCCATCAATAATTCAACAGCCACTGGCGTGAGAGGCAACACAAAGAGGAGAATGAGAGAAAGGGAGAAAAAGGGAGGCCAGGAAAAGCGGAACAAGAAAAGTGATAAAAGTGAAAGATGACTGAGGGATACAAAATGAGAAGCATTTGCGTAATGGTATTAGATGGCGGCAGGGTTTTGCCTGGAGGGAGACGTATCGTCTGGTCTCTGAACTGATCATCATTCTGTCCTCAGAGAAGTTGACCTCAGTGCAGAGGCTCAGATCTTATTAGTCCAAATCACTCTGCCTTAATTAGTCTCTCACCAGCCATCTGACCTCCGCTCACTACATCTACATAACTCCAATATGTTTGCCTGCAGTCCTGTAGTCTGTCTCACCTAATCAAAATTAACATATTAGTCTTTACTTTTAATTTTTATTTTAAATGTGTCTTCCCAGAAAGCAGTTGTTGAATTCATTTCTTCTCATTGTTCTTGTTACAGTCCCATTCTGCCAATTCTCTCTTACCATCCAAAAGCTGTATAATTTACTTCTCAGTCATTCAGCCTTATTAGCTATCAATGAATCATCAGATGGATCACAAAGTTGTAAAGACCCTTTTCCTTGTGCCTTTTATTGCAGTAAAATAAATACATTTTCATTAAAAAGTATTCTAGAAGGGTATTGTAGTATAGACTGATCAAGTAGTGACACCAAATATGTTTATTCTCAGCACTTCATTGTCCATCCTTGTCATAGAAAAGTAATGAAGCGATACTGTTAAGAATGACTACAGTTAAACAATACTTGGACATACTACTTATCCAGCACTGGATACTGACATAAAAGGATTGATCATTATGAACTGCAGAGGTGCCAAAACATTGTTCTTTATTTCACCCCCAGAGTGTAAAACAGGCTAAACAGTTGGTGACCGAAAGGTGTGGACCTTCCCATATTGCTAACTTAAAGTCTGACATGGCAACAAGTCCCTTGGTTTCAGTTGTGTGGTCCATTTGCCACAGGATAAATGGATTCCTCCTCTGAAAGAACTCATCCAGGAAAAGAGATGATTTAATGTTATATTCACTGATAAGTGATTCAAAGCTCACCAAAACCACACATGCAGGCCTTTTGTATTTCCTCTACAAAAATTACACTTACAAATGTTTCTTGTTACATTTGGTCTGCCACATCCAAGACGGACAGACATCTGGAGCTGCTGGCAATATGAGTTAAATTATTTCCTCTTAAAAGACCCTGGCCAATTACAACCTACGTCCTGTGATTTGTCACTGGCTAAAATGCTGTTGGGAATGACAAGTTTAGTTACTGTAGAGCATGTCAAATATTCCATTACCCAGCTCCCCCTGGAACACTAATCCCCTTGGAATGGGGCTAAAGTCTGTGTTTAACTCAGATTTACTGACCAAATTTATCACTGGAGAAAAGTAATGCAGGTTTGCCCTCGGGGCTATGCATTGAGTGTGTTGGAGGGATATAATGTTTCTTACCCAATGCTACTGTGCATGTGATCCTTTTTATTGTGGAATAAATATGGGAGTAACGGTACACACAAGTCACAGTTTGGTACATACCTCGGTGTGGGGGTCACGGTTCGCTACAATGGGAAAAAAGCAACAAAAACTCACATATATAAGACTAGCTTTTTCCATTTATTTTGAACAGACACCAATTGGCTGAAAAAACTAAAAACCACCTCCTGTTATAAAAGTAAATAAAAGTGAAAAATACAATAAAACATAAAACAAATGCATTAGGAGGGTTCTCATACCATTCATTCATTTTGTTCATACAGAGGAAAGTAAAAGCACAATTGTAGGGATAAACTGAGGTAGTCAGGTAGCAACTGGCAACTTTGGTAACTTCATTATATGAAACATTTTCAATGTTGTATTACACAGTAAAATGTAAACAGTGAACATACTCTCACATTAGCAATATTGTCAAAAAAGTCAAACAAATATTTCAAATAGTACCAAAACTGAAAATCTCTTGAAGATATTACAAAATAAATGAGTGTATCTTATGTGCGTTAGCATGCTTGATGTTTGACGTACTGCACCTCCACGAAACATCGTCGGCAGACAGTCTTTGTCTGGTCCACCACTCGCGTCCCATTGCCGTCTTCTTCGTCTGTTTTTCTTCTTCTGCTGGCTAATGACGTTTGCTGGCAGCTTTTAGGCTCATTACGTCACCTGGATTGGAGAGTGGACTCGACTTTTTTTTAATAGGCTACTCACTCAGACGTATGACTGCGTGCACCGAGCCGTGACGCCCATACCGTGACACCGCGGGACGAATACATATACCGTTACACCCCAACAGTTTGCTCTTTTGATGGATATGAAAATAGTACTTTAATTTTACTTAATTTTCAACAAAGAATAAAGACTATTCTTTGTTGAAAATTAAGTCAAATTAAATTGTCAATTAACACGAACTTTTTCATTAGACTAATTTAGAGAGTAATGTGTATTTTCCAAATGAACAGCAAACCGATTCACAGAGAATACCAACCAAGGCCTCTGCCTTGTAAGCAGTAGAGTTATAAGGCCTGTCTTTGGATTTATAAAAATGACTCATTGATAATAATGATTAAAGTCCTTGTTTTGTTTGACAAACTGTCAGGCACCCAAGGCAATCAGTTCACTATCACAAAATTTGAGAAGCTAGGACAAGGGAGTGGGAGTGCTACTGAATCGGAATTATAGACACTTCCTTCCTCAAATGTCACAAGCGAGCTTCAGAGGAAGGGGTATAATTGCATGCCAGTGGATTCAGATGATGTTCCATCATCCCATTTTGATTTCATATACTCTCTGTCAGGATTTCTGGAGATGCTGCTGCTGTGCTGATCCACACAGTCAAATGATGATCTTTTAACCTTTGAGCTCTGTTCAGCACAGTATATCAGCGATAGTCTGCCTGTTAGCATCACATCCTTTGGGAAATGTCTGAACCGATGTACCTTCCCGAAAGGTTTGACCTTAAGTTCACCTCATTCAATAGCAAGCAGAGAACTCTATCTTTCCTCACACAGTAGCACTATTTGACTATGTCCGGTTATCCACTTCTACCAAGAAACTGACAATAAAGATCTTTAATATATACTGACCCTGGAAGCCCAGCTGCTGTTTTAGACTGTCTTAGTGATGTGAACTGCTGGATGGCACAAAATCTCCTGAAACTCAACAACTCAGAATCAGAAATCATATTGTTTAATCCCCCTATCCACACCAGCTCCATTCTAACCTCTCTTGGTCCCTATGCCAACTGCGTAACGCCCACTGCCCGTAATTTAGGAGTCATTTTTGATTCAAACCTCAGCTTTGAAAAACATATCAATAAAGTAGTTCAGTCTTGTTTCTTTCAATTCAAAACAATCTCCAGAATCAAAAAAATAATTTCCCGCTCCGATTTACAAAAAGTTATACATGCACTAATATTCTCCAGATTAGACTACTGTAACTGAAATGCTCTCTTTCATTAATCAGAAATCACTCTCTCACCTCCAACTTGTGCAGAATGCAGCAGCTAGGCTTCTTACTGGTTTTAACAGATGACAGCACATTACACCGATTTTAGTTTCTCTTCACTGGCTCCCTGTTCGTTTTAGAATTGATTTTAAGATTTTACTGATCACTTTTAAGGCACGTCAGGGGCTGGCTCCAAGTTACATATCAGAGATACTGACACCTTACGGGCCAGCCCGCAGCCTTAGGTCCTCAGGTGGTTCCCTTCTGGCTGTTCCAAGGTCGAGGCTCAAAACTAAAGGTGACCGGGCGTTTGCCATTACGGCCCCTCGACTTTGGAACGCCCTGCCTGAGGACATAAGGCTTGCACAATCAGTGAATTCCTTTAAATCACTTCTTAAAACTCATTTTTATAGACTTGCTTTTATGTGAAGTTTGTCTTTTTAACTTTCTTTTTAACTTTTAACTTGAATTAAGTCATTCTATTTCACTGTTTTATTTTATTTTATTTTTGTTATGTGGTTGTTTATGTAATTTTTAAATTGCTTTTTATTGTCTTCTAAATATTGTTGGTTGTTCTTATTTTGCCTGAGTATTTTATTCATGCTTGATTGTCAAAGCACTTTGTAAACGCTGTTTTTAAAGGTGCTATATAAATAAAGGTATTATTATTATTATTATTATACTTTCAGCCAAAAGACTCACCTTTTGTGGTACCTTACGCCCCTCACAATAAAAGGCATTTGCTAACTAAGTGCAGAGCTGGGGTCAGTGAAGCTAGCCGTCCAAAGGAGGAAGTAAAATCTGCTGTTGCCTGAGTGTAATTACTTGCCTACAGCTCATCACAAATGTAATGAAACCTGAATTTTCCTCTCTTCCTCTTCCCTGCTCCAGGACATGACTGGGCATATGTTAAATCATTCACAGCACTGGGCATGAAAACGCCAACAGGCTGTTGGCTGTTGTGAGCAGGTTTGTGGTTAGAAAACATGGTCCAAGGGAAAGGAAGCACAAGAAAAGAGTCATACAAAATGGCTTGGACTGGCACATGTGAGGTTACCAAGTAATTACTCTGAAATATTCAGGATCACTTAAGATGCTCCTAGAACCTGTAACTCTACTGCTAGTTTACAACAACAACAACAACTGCTCAACGTGTTGTTGAGCAGTTCTGTTAGTGGCGAAAGTTAGCTTTAATACAAACATGCCCTTCTTACGAAACAGATCAATAGCAGACTTTTAAGAATTTAGATTAACAGAAGTCATGTTGTCCTTTTCCCTTAAAAGCTGAGTGACAGAAAATTGATGGGGACACAAATGAATGTTGTCAGTGAAGAACATTTCTGTTCTTACCTTCTTAACTTTAAGCAACGGTCAGAAAAACAGCTTGAATATGTAGCTAAGTTTTACATTAAAAAAATGTAATTCATCAGACTCATTTGCTAGAAAATCTGGAAAGATGAGAGGAAAAACTGTTGTTAAGAAAAATACACAGCTAAATAAACTGATCAATGGTGTGACCAATAACTACAAATTTCTATGTAGTCAATCACACTAAATCAGAAGTTGAAATCATTTATTTAGTAAATACACCAAACGAAACTATTTGCTGGACAGAACAGTCAAGCTGAAGAAGCGTCTGGTGGACATGACTCACTATTTGTAAGACTTAAAAGAGCAATGAATATATCAGTTAATTAGAAAAATAAAACACATTAATCAATAATGAAAAGAATCATTAGTTGCAGCCCTCAATTGCCCACTTTCTGCATGTCATTTCCTCCATTGTGGTGTATGAAACTACAAAAAGAGAATGAGTAAATGTGATTTTAGTGAAAAACTAGTTTCATTAAAGACTTTTTTTATTAATGTTTCCATTTGTGGACATATCTGTATTGACGTTTAAACAGTTGTACACACTTTTGTTATTACAAAGATTAAAAAACGCGACAATCAATACAAAATCGCTAAATTCAAAACATGTATTGGATTTTGTCATTAGTGGTGAAAAATCCATATATGTGTGTTCAGATGGATTTTATTCACCACAGGTCTAGAACATGAATATACTTATTTGCCCCCTTGGGCTCCTGCTCTGTTAATACATGCTCGGCCTGCCTGGCTGCACATTTACTTACACATGATGAATACTGAAGTGATGCTGAGATGAGCAGAGAGCTATGCAGAGTGGAAGTAAGGACATGGGTGCTGCTCAGGTGTGAGGAGCTGTGTTGCAGTTTGCTGTGTTGAGCTTAGGTGTCTCTCTGGGCCAGAGACTGTTTACAGCATTATTTTTTCAAGATGCAGAATAGTTGACATTTTTATTTCGCTGCTGTCATCTCAGTGTGGGTCAGTACAGTGCTGGATGCCACCTAAGTGTTCAGCACCAGGTGTTGATGGTTAGTGCTCAAGCAGTAAGAAACCTTTAGTTTTTACTGCCTCTTTGGGAGTAACGGCTACATCTTACCGTGTCAAAGACGTTTTGTCTCCATGACAACAGTTTTTAAGAGGCTTTCTTTGCCTCCTCTTTTCTCCTCTTAACCACTCCTGCATTTGCCCTTCTGCCAGAGCCTCATCAAGCATGTTGTCTTCCTCTCCCGCCTCTAGATAAATGAACTTTCTGTGAGTGGCAGGAAGTGTAGATTAAAGGTGGCACAGAGTATTTCCTGGAGAGAGGGCAGCCAAGGAGGAAATGAGCTCACACAAGAAACCTAATAACACTATAGTGCATAGATGCTACAAGCTGCTTTAGCCTGTAATTAATGTGTGGATTCATACAGTTTATGTGAATTTTTACATCTGTGTCTGAACAGTGTTTTCCTGTTTTTCTCTTTTAAATCAGATGTGTCAGTAAGCAGTATTGACATTCATGTATAACTCTATGAGATTAAGACAAGTCAAAATTGTATAATCACTCATGGCATCTTCGACTCTTCGTCATTACTGCTCCTAATTGCCATTTATTGGGTCAAGGCTGATAATGTCCACCACACAGCATTCACCGTAGTGCCCCCAATATCAATGATTTTTTGTTTTTGTTTCTGGATGCGTCCTGTACCCCTACGCCCACCAGTTCTTTATTAGGCTTTTAGACCTTTTTGTTTCTACATGTCTCCTTCTCATCTGTCGCCCACGCATCTTTTATTTATTCCATCACTGGCTTTTTTCCACACTCTCTTTCTTTGCTTTATGTATCCCTGTTGCACCATCCACTGTTTGATTTATAAGTGATCATAGCTGTGTGTTGTGCTCATATTTCAACTGGTAAAGCAACCATCTGGAGCCTAGTGTGACCGATGAGAGTGGTGAGGATATTTGTATGCGTTTTAAAGACAGACAGGTGGACACAACACTATGAACACCAGAACATTTAAATGCAGTCGACCCACAATATATTAAAACTGCACAAACATTTTTTTTTAGTGTTTTGTATGAACTATACAGTACTTACTAGGGTTGGGGGAACAATTGACGCAGCAGTGATAATCAGTGATTTATGTGCAATGTTTTACTTACTACGACAATCAAGCTGTTCTAAAGCATCCTAATTACCCTGATTCATTTGTAACAGCTGTTTAAATCAACTCAACGGGTGAAAAACAGCAGCCCTCTGCAGTTGGTTTGTGGACAGTCATGGCTAAGACAAAGGAGCTCGCTGAGGACCTGCTGCTGCACATTGCGGCTGCTCACAAGACAGGAAAGGGCTATAAGGCCATATCTGAATGTTTTCAAGTTCCAGTGGCTACAGTGCAAAGTATTATTAACAAATACAAGATGTTCTGCACTGTGGAAAATCTCAGAGGACGTGGTCGAAATTATAGGAAGCATTTGATTGCTGTAACAGCCAATAAAGGCTTCTCAATCGATTATTGAGAAGGGAATGAATAATTTTGGACATCCCACTTTTTGTTCAAATTTAAATAAAAGCTGAGATTTATTTTTTCCACAATGATGCCTCTTGTACATCGTCTTGTTATCTTCTGGGAGACGCCTGGGTCATTTTCAATCAAGAAAAAACTTGCTGGTTGAATAAAAATAACTTAAAATTTGCCAGGGGTATGAATAACTTCGGTCTTAACTGTATGTGTATATATATATGTCTATAAAAATGCATTTAATTGCATTTCAATTCAGAACAGTAGAAAAAGAAAGAAAATAACAGACCTAAAGTGCCATTTTAAGTACTTTAATTACCTTTTTAGAACAGTATTGACTTTAAATAAAAAAAAAAAGAAAAAAAAAGTTTGGGCTGCCAACACGTCTTGTCGGACCAGCTTTGGCGTTTTCTGTGCTCACTGCAACATGCTTTGCATTTAGATGGTACCGCAGAAGTGTTGAAGTGTTTCAGTGGTATGCAAGCTCTTCAGTCCGAGCAACGTGCTTCAATCTGATTCCTTCATTTTGGTAGCCGTTAGCCGAGCTCTGACATGTGCATCAGTGTAATCGGTGTACCAGGAAATCGTGCACTGACAAAAGTTCTGCGTAGTTTGGAATGCAAATTGCAATTAAATGAGTTAAATTTTTTTGTAATTAATTAATCAATCATAACTAACTCGTTAAAGTCCGACCTCTAATACATATATTAGGCTGTGGCTCTGTAGGTAGAGCGGGTTGTCCACGAACCAGAGGGTTAGCGGTTTGATCCCCGGAATGTGCCACATGCTGAAGTGTCCTTGAGCAAGACACTGAACCCCCAGTTGCTCCCAGTGCGTGGCACCGGTGTGTGTGTGTGCTTGTGTGAGCGAATGGGTAGATGTGTCTGTGACTGTAAAGCGCTTTGAGTACCAATAGGTAGAAAAGCGTTATATAAAAACAAGGCCATTTACCATACATATATATAGTATTCTTATGTTGACAAGGAGTATTGCACAAATAGTTTCTCCGTGGGGCTTGTGTCGGTGAGCAGCTGCAGTGTTGCCAAGTCACAAAGTGTTTCTTTATGATTTTGATTTAATCAGCAGTCCTGCAAATTAAGCAGTTAAATCTATTTGCTGAACAGCATTAAAGGATCTCCTATCCTGCTGAATGTTCTGTTCTAACTTCTGTGTTTGTGTAGGTAGATTTTAAGATCTTCTTAAAACTGTCAGATTATTTTGATTCCTCAATCTCATATTTTATAAATTACAGAGAAAACTTGCCACTCTGTTGTTATAGAAAGCGGTCATTTTAAGTCATGACTTTGTGTGTTTTGGTTTGTTTCATTTTCTCACCATTCTGTATTGTGATTGCCATTGAGTGGTTCAGGTTTTAAACAAATGTTAATCATAGTGGGGCAGATTATAAAACTACCTTATGAACTGATAAACTGCCTCTGTAGTATTTTTTTGTTGTGTAATCTTTTACCATCTCTCGTTTATGATGTGGAATTTTGAAGCATAATAGTTGGATTGAATGTTTATGTTGCTCCTCTCTTGGTGCTGTCAGTGGTGCCAAATTAAACATCACACCTGTATCTCACCTCCTGGGCTTTGAAATGAGAAACAGTTTAAATATATCAATTAAAAGTATCATTTATGAGCCTCAAGTAGCGGCATGAAATGTTCAATCATTCAACAGCGGTTTCCTCTTGAAATCCCTGCCAGCGCTCGTTGAGTGCATTTGTGATGTAACCTTGTTTATCTCAGGCTTTCAGGAGCTTATCATCACTTGGAGGAGCCTCGAAAGGCTTCAACAGTCTGGGCTGTTTTGTCACCAAAGACCTGCACAGTACATAAACACTGCTTCTTTTTGTCAGCAGGATGTTGACTGACATGTGCTGTTTTCAGTTTACAGCCCTCGGTTCATCCCAGTCTTTATGTTTGGAGTGTCAGTCGGTGGCCTGCTGAGTTCCAAACAAAAGAGCTTGATGAGGGTGCTCTGGAGACTGTTATACTAAACTTATCACATGTAAGAGTCTGTTAGCCTCCAAGGTCTGCAGGCCTGCTTGTCCTCGTCCCTTTGCTCTCTAGTGAGAGATTCAGACCCAGAGCACAGTCAGTAAGCTGGTTGGACAGAAAACCAGTGGGGCTACAGTGCCTCAGGCTTGAATTTAAGCTGCTCTGACACAGGACATGCTCTGCTACTAACATTAGATGCATATAACGACCGTGTTTCAGCAAACCAACTCGGGGCACTCGCAGGTTTGTACTGTCAACATGGAGCTCAGTAATTTGTCATCTTCCATCTGTACACTAACTGGGGTGTAAATTAACTTATATTCTGATCTCATAACAGAGCTTCCTGTGACGTGTGTGTCTCGACTTTCATCTTTCCTCTCGCTTCATCCTTCATCTTTGTCCTCCTCCTACCCCACCCTCCTTCATTTATCTCAGCCTGAAGCTGTAGTAGGTGGAACAGGGCCGTTTTTCTCAAACTTGTGCTTGTCTCCTGGGCTGCTCTCCTTTGAGGTTTTGACTCTAGTGTTGAAGAGTCTAATTTTCTCCACCTTCATCTTTTCTTCCTCTCTTTTATCACTGTTCCCACAGCTCTGTTCACCTACAGCTCTGAAAAACCATAAATACTACGGCTCCCATGATTCATTCCGTTTGTTTAGCTGAAAGGCATTGAGTAAACAGGCACACAGTGAAGAATTTTAACCAGGTGTAGGATGAGTCAAGCTTGTTTGACCTTGGTCTGTGACGTGGGTTCTGCAAAATGACAAATGTAAACAGCCCATTAAACCAAGCTTCTCTTTACAGTCATTCTCAAATTCAGGTTGTCACTCCCTTTGATGACAAACCATGTTTTCTTCCAGCATCCTCCTGCCTCCCTCCTCTCTCTCCCTCTACCACCCCCGTCCCCACACATGTTGCATGGCCTCATTTGGCAAATAGAGAAATGGAATATGAATACAAACCTAGATGCAGCTGAAAACCTGCATGTAGGGCTCTGTTTGTGCCCAGTCACAGATTTTGTGTTATGCTGTAGATCTGTTCTCATTACACACTTGTGCCCATGGGGCATGGAGTGATGATTGCTGTTTTTTTACAGCCAGGCAAGCAGACAAGCTTTGCGAAAGTTTAAGATTTACATAAAATTGTGGAAACTAAAAGAATGATATCTGAAGCAAGATAGCATAGAGTTTAGCATTCTTAAATGTGTTTTTTTTGGTCATCACCTGTGCTTTTTTATGCAGATATTTAAAAAATGTGTTGTGGCCTTAGTATGCCTCTGATTACACTAAGCTACACTTTAGTCACTTTCCTTGAAGAAACGCAATTATTTGAATATGTACTGGGAAGTGGTGATCATGAGGTCAATTTTTCTACCAGATGTAGTATTTAGTGTCCTGAACTCCTTGCTGAGGTTGTCATATTACAGGTACTGTTATTAGATTAAGGCCAGCAACGGATATGTTTTCAATTCTTGGCAAGATCTGATGGTTTCCAAAGAAACAGATTATATGCACAAAGAAATCGATGTGACATGATCCAAAACAGTTGGTTAACTGAAACAAGCAAATACAGATTATACGTATTTGTTACACCGTCATATTGACAATTTCAGTGATCATATTGTGTGTTCTGTTTTCTAGCAGCACTACTATTACTGCAGTGTTATGCAATTGTAAAGAGGAATTGATTCCTGTTAACAAACAGGGGTTTGTTATAATAAGGTTACTCTCCTCTTCTTCAAGTAAAGTCTTCTTCCATTGATGTCCATATTTTTGTATACTGTCAAGAACATAATTACTTTAGTAGCTTAAAACCAAATGAAATAAAGAATTGACTGAACCAAAAACCAAATCTTCTGCAAATTTGTTATCATATTTCACTAAGAGAAAGTTTTTGTTTCGCGTCTTCGTCAGTTGGGAAGGTACTGTGCACTTTCCTAACAAAGTTATTAAATCAAAAATTCTGGCAACCTGTCGGATCATCTTTCTGCAGTGTGAGCTTTTGTTTTGGATATATCTGTAGCTCTTAACAACTATAATAACCACCTTCAAAACTGTCACAAACGGAATTTTTCCATTGAAATTAAGAGGTAGGAAGCAACAGTGATACCCCTCTGTTGATAATAGTCACAAAGATGCCGTTTTCTTTTTTCCTCTGTATCACTTTTATCAGTTTTCTCTATTTGGCTTTTTTGGCTTTTGCCAAAGAGAATGAACATGTTGTAAGTTTATTTTCTTCACTTCCCCATCATCTTAAACTGTGAGGTTTCAGCTTTGTTTGGTGCCACTTCAGCACACTTCCTGCCGAGTCTGAACCGGTGTCACATCTTCTAACATGCAGTGTTTAGGCTGCTAGTCTGCTTGGCACTGCATTTTTTGCGTGGAGTAATTATACCACTGTGTCAAAATCAACATGGTGATGTTTTATTGATGTGGAGGCGCTGCACTTAAAACCATTAAATAAACATGACCACATGAACACCATTGCGGTTTTGTTGGCGTCCTATAGAAAGGTCACAGTTGATTTAAGCGAGAAAAGCTAATTATGACAGACAGTGAAATGACAAAAGAAAGGCAGCAATCACAAACACTGCCAGATATCTCTAAAATCCTGAAGGTATTTAAAATGTTAGTTAGTGGATATGAATTTCTTTTCTTTTTTTCTTTTTTTTATGTGAATAAAGCTTCTTTAATGTGGTAATCTCATTTCTCTGCCTTGCCCAGGGACATGACTCCAGCGCAGAGGTGTGGCTGTTTGTGGTTTTAATTCCACTCTGCATTCTTTGGTGATTGAATTCATTATGAGGATACGAGGCCAATTCGGCTGCTATTTCGCAGTCAGTAGAGGTTGCTAATTAGAAATTAGCTCAAACACTCTGGTACGCAGCCCTCCGGGAGTGTCGTCATACAAATCTCTGACATACCTACCAATAGCTTGTAATTACTGCCCTGGCTTTGCAGATAAGCGCTCCGTTATCATTATCTCAATTCTGAGTGGCGATTTGCCATCACTTGCTGCCCACATCATTTTCATACTCACTAAATGTACATGTAAAACAGGTTCCTCAACAACAGAAGGCTGATTAATGCCAACCATGTGTGCGCAAATCCCTCTATAGAACGACATAAAAGATTTATTTTTTCCATCTCAGGGTGCAAGGGATTTCAGGCTCAGGAGGCACAAGACTGAAAATTGTAGGAGTTGCATCGAGAGACAGAGACACTGAGAAAGGACAGGGTTTGATTGCTAAGAATTTCTGTGGCACAAATTCAGAATATTAAAACATAACATTAAAAATATAATGGTGGTGTTCTACATGAAATGATTAGCAGAACAACAAGACTGAATAAAATTTTTATGTTTGTAGTTTTTGTGCAAAACAAAGAACAACTGAAAATGGTACGGGAAACGCTAGAAATAAGAGGTCTGCTGATTGGAAATGTGAGTTTCTGTTCAAGTACAACAGGTAACGTGGATGCTGGAGTGATGAGAGGGAACTAGAAACGGGTAGTAGAGGAGTGTTGTATTGCTAAGCGGGTAAATAAAGTGGATGTCTCATATTATGTCTCCCCGACCACCACTATATAAATAAATATATATGATGTATGGGTATAGGCTAGAATAGAGGGAGATGGGGGTATAGGATATTTTTGGATGGGAGTAGAAACAGGAAGGAGAGTGGCTATGTGGAGTGAAGTTGCTAAGCAACTCCATTTACCTCTGTACAGATGCGGTGAGATATGAATCAAAGAACCAAATGACTGACTTACACATCAAGACAGCACTGCAAAGGTAAACAGTTTGAAATTGACATTTTTGGGAAAGACTGAGTGTAGGAGAGTGTTACATGCTCTGTTGCCTGAGACTACATTCATCCCTGCTACCACTGCTGCTCTGCACACATCCCATCTGCAAAGATTAGCCTCAATTGTACAGACTTGTACTATTTTTAACTGACCTACCAAGCACAGTGGCTAACAAAGAGAGGAGTCAGGTCTTTCTCCACGCAACAATACATCTGCCCGATTGGCAGACTCATGCTTCATTTCTGTGGCATCTCCCTCTTCTCCAGCCTGCTTCTCTTTTCCATCTCCTTGTGATCTGAATGTTCCTCATTTGGCTTGTCTGTGATGTTGTTTGATCATCAGAAGAATTTAATACAACCATGAATGTTATATTTCTCAATAGATTCTGCTGGAGGCCTTTTTAGACCGTGTAGAATAAATTTTTAATTTGAAACAAATCCTTTAAATAGTTTTATTATTTATTTTATTTTATTTCTTTTTCTTTTGGAAACCAATAGATCAATTTATATCAGTTATATATGATGTCAGATATCGGTGTGGTGTAGGATATCTCCATCTAATTGTAGTTGTCCTTTGGCTCCAGGTGCCGTGTTGTTCATGCTTGGCCCCAGTGTGACCTGGCAGCACTGAGTCATGCTCTAACAGCTCACACGCTCCCATTACCAAATGACTAGAGCGTGTACAAATCTATCATCAGCTGGCACTTCAGTACCCACAACCTCATCTCTGTCTGTCCCCTTTCTTTCTTGCTGTGTCTCATTTTCTCCACATCTTTAAGAAACTCAACCTTTTTTCTTTTTGTCTTATTGCTCCACTTGGTTAACCTTGGCCCTTCTTCTCTTCTCTGCCTATTTTGCTCATAACATTGACTCATATAGCTTATGTTGAGGGCACATCACCTACCTGTTGTAAGGAAGCTGAAAGTTGTCTTCCACATTTGCTCTTGAAGCATGTGTGGGAAGTTTGAATGATTCAAGTTATTCAATTTAAGTCTAAGGTTGAAGGTTTAGCTTAATACATTCTTGGTCATTGATTTCATCTATGTATTGTGTTTTAATAGAATACGTGACATATCCAAAAAGGCATTAACTGCTGATCATTAGTGAAACTAGTATAAAACATCTGAAACACTAACAGAAATATAAATTTAAAATGTGATAGACTAGCTTTTATTGGGCTGTATTTCACGGATCTTGTCAGCGTATCAGTAGAACTTGAAAGCCTTGTAACGCTGAAACACACTGTATCTTTTACCCATTATGTTAAATATACGACTAGAGAGGGATCATCAGAGGTTGTGGGAGCTTTTAAATCTGACAACAATCAGAGATGTGTCAAATAGTTTATATGTTGGTGCATTTGTGTCTTTGTTTGCACTAGGCTCTGTAAGACTGCCTTATGACAGTGTAGATTTACAGATCAACATAATGACTTGTTACATTGCTCTAACTATAGCAGCTAACCAAGTCTACATAGAAGAGGAAAGCTATGAATGTGCCTACAGCTAGCTGTTCCCACTCTTTAAGAAAAGAAAGTTAAGGGGAAATGTATGAGTCAAGACAAAATCTGGAAGATCAAGAAAACTTTCAGACAAAATTACACTTCTGGAGCGTTGATTTGCGTACATATTCATGAGAAGAAAACCTTACGTGTAATTTTGTAACAAATACGTGACAAACAGCATCTTGTTAAGCCAGCATTGTTTGGAAACGAGTGTTGTGAACATATTGATGTGATAGATATAAAAACACAAGTTAAAGTGTACTTCTTTGGCCACTATCACCAAAGGGAGCTGCATTTGATCAAGTGAGCACTTGCTAAGTGGAAGTATTCTGCCGGAGACATTGTAAAGTACAAGCAATAGCAGGGGTCAAGAAACTGTAAAGAGGCTGGTTGTTACAACGGGCTAATGATTGAAAGCAGACCCCAGATTCCACCTTGAAATAGTTCAACAAGCAGATGCTGAACCTTAGTTTGTTGACTTGAACATGAATAAAAATCTGTGGGAATATCATGCTGTGTTCAAGACACCCTAAATTCTGCCTAAGGAGGTTTATCAACTGATAGTGTGCTGAAACAATAGCATACATCACAATTACTGTTGTTTATCCTATTATTTTAAGTTCCTGAAATAACAAGGTAAACATGGATTTGCATTTGAAGAAAGGCTCATTTTTGAAGTCTGTTTGCTGCAGGCAATGTGTTTACTTCCTTCACTTCAAAGGTTGCAAACTTCAGATAATGACATTTGCCCAGGGCCACACAGATTTTGCATACAAGACATATCTATCAACAACATGATCCACACCCGCTAGTGAGTGCAGTTGCCAAGAGTGAGTTGTCCACTTCCTTCAAATGTGCAGTGTGTTAGAAGCGAACTGGGCTCTCCAGTGAGTACTGACAACTGAATTTAACTTGAGCGTGATAACTGTGAAAGTAGATGGAAGTGACAGCATAAAAGTTGGCCCAAAAATAAATAAACAGCAGCACACACTGACACAGGTTGTATATATTTTGCAGCATTAGTCCTGTTTTAAACACCTGAGACTTACGGCTCCATAAAGACACAGATATTTTTATCTTGTCTGTGTAATCTGGTAAATAAATCAGTTTGTTGGTTGAGGCAGTGTATGCCGAGCATATTTGTTGTGTGTTAATCTCCTCCCTGGTTGCTCCTCTGTCTGTTTGTCCCCGAATGAACTGGTGAGCAGATGGGAGCTTGGAGGGGCTGAGAGGGGTTGGTGACAGTTGGGGAAGGGGCGTCTGGCTTGCTGTGCTGAGGGCAAGAAAAGAGGAAGTAATGATATGGCATGTCTGCTACATTACCAGGCCTTATGTTCAGGACAGCAAAGCAGACGTGCTTGTGTATTTGTCATTCTGTCTGTCAAGCACTATTAAAATGCATTCAGTGGTGAATCTTCATTCAGAACACATCTCTCTTTACTGGAAGTTTTTGGATTTTCTTTATAATTTGTCTTTATCCTGAGTGCTGCTGTAGAATCTCGTAAGTCTTTTGCTCTCCTGCTTTAACATAAGTTTAAGTTCCCAGAAATAAATATAAAGACAGACATGGAACATTTGAACTTCCTCCATTTAGAACAGTGTTTTGGTGGTTGTTCTGTTTTTTGGATGCATGAGAGGATGAGTTTGATGCTGGAGTGTCTAATGTAAAATTCTTTTGCGAAAACAAGAAACTAAAATCCAGTGGCAGTGCCGTGCATTTTCTACCTCGGCCTTCAATTACCTCTTAATAGATCGTTATGATGCCACTGCTATAGAAACTATCAACAACATACACAATGAAACAGGACGTTGCATCGTATCTCTCATAGCAAGATGAATTTCATTATTAAAGCAAGAGACTCACTTAGAACAATTCAGAAAATCTCCTCATGGCAAAAATATACATGAAAGATGTAAATATAATTCACTTACTCTGTAACTGTGTCATGGATTTGTCTGCTCCTTTTTGTGTGACAGATTTTCATTTTTCTTATTTTTCAGTTCAGCTGCTATGCAGCTCTTGTTTTATCCCATACCCAGTTGTTGATCCAGGGTGTGGAAACGGACAATGAGTAGATCAGAGGTTAGCGACTGTGTCTTGCCTCTATGTCTGTGTGTTAGAGATCAGGACTTCAGTAACAGGATTTTAGAGAAGCATTCTGGACAAGTCCCCTCTTTTGTAACCCTGCCATGATCTTGATCTGTCTGGGAGATGTTGAAAGAGATCAGGCATGAAGCTACATTTTTTCAAAGGGCAGATATGAGAGGACTTTAGAATTAATCAAGAGGACAGTGTCTTTACAGGCTATTGAATAGATTTCCTTTCAACATCATCATCACCATTACTTTTATAATTGATCAATGGGAGAGTGATGTTACAGAGAGGAAAACAATCATCCTGTAAATACTGTTTTAAAGCAGTTTATACTGATGTGCCTGACATATCTTGGCCCATGCTGTTAGTGCTGGTGCATTGCATTGTTCTTCTTGTGTATAAAGGGCCAAATATAGACACTGTTTCACTTTGGGATATTTCCAGCAGTTACAATGCAGCAATAGAGCAGAATTTATTGATCTGAAACCTCAACAGTAAATGCCAAGTTATGATGTCGCTGCTGGAGAATCAAAGAGCAGTGGGATGTTTCTAGCCAAACTGTTTTGTATTGATGTTCCGTAATCAAAAATAGATTTCTGAACCATGAGAACACTGTTGGGGCGATATTAGCATCTTTGTTTTTATTCATTTTGTTTATTTCTATTTATTTTATTTGTGTGTTATTATCAGTAATCTGTGAAAGGTTTAAGATACATTCATGATTACAAAGTGCTAACAGCACTTATTGATTCATCCAGGAAGCCCTTTTAACACACAAGACAATGCTGGAGTGGCTTAGAGACAACTTGGTGCATGTCCTTGACTGGTCCAGACAGAGCCCTTACTTGTACTCAGTCCAACTTTAATTGACTTGAACATGACAGAGGATCCCCAAATTCAGGTTTAGTGTCATACACAAGAAGACTTCTACCAGTGGTGCATCAACCAAGTACTGAGTAAAGAGTCAAAATACTTATGTCAATGTGATATTTCAGTTTTTGTTATTACTCATATTGAGTATAGATTGATGAGGAAAAAACATTAAAATAATGTCAAGGTAACAAAACATAACAAAATATATAACAAATGGAAGAATCTTAATACTTTTGTAATGCAGTCTACATGTTTAGGTTACAGTTGGAGTGGGTGAGAATTTTCTTATAGTAGTCTATGAACTTCAGATTTCACATTAAACTTCACTTCACTGGAGGAATAGTAATAGTAAACTGGTAATTTTTTCACTGGACGCTACAAAGTTTTGTAGTCTTGTCAAGATTTTTGTCAAATGAAGTACCTAAAAAGAAAAAAGACCCAAACCACCCCTGACGTAGTAAGAACAGTGAATGAGATGTAACATGATGTGAATGAAATGGAGCATGTTTTCTGTTCATGACTATTAATAGCAGATCTACTAAGTCTAAGTCATCTGCGATGCTTCATAAACAGAAAGTAGTTTGTATCGTGTATTCTCTGTTTGCGTCTGCATGCATTACATCTCTATCAATAGCTTTGTTCCCATTACTCTGGCACTACAGGGCATTTTCCGACAAGCCTTTGTCTAAGCCAACATTCTCTTCCACAAACTCATGTGTCTCTCCATAATTTGACTGCACGTTAGCTTCATGAGATTTGTGTCCAAAGATACTGTGGAGATTGAGATCGATGTTATCTGGAGCTCATTAACAGCACTGAAGGATAGGATAAGTTCATGGCCTCACTCCTACACACAACCTTGTTGCCCATATGGTGATGCACATGTGAATTTGACTGCCAAGCCAGTGAAGATATTTTATTTACAGCAGGTAAAGTCAGCTGTGGAAGATGTCGGGTCTTATCTGTAAAAGTTGTGGATGTGTAGACTTTTTGATTTTTCCTTTTGAAACCTTGTGGCCCATGTCTTGACTGGTTGCATGCTGTGTTGGTGTAGCTATTGATGCTTCAAGTGTTCAGAATCGATTTATTGTTAGTTGCAGCATTTACCACTTGAGTGTTGGTGCACAACAATAGACAGATGTTTTGTGTAGTGTCACCACCCTCCATGTAAATAACCTTTGTTACAACTAAATAATTGTTTTGCACTATTTTTATGCTGATGGAACTATTGCTTATTATTGTCCCCCAGTAGCAGAATATTTGTCATCCGCTTTTGAAGTTCTTCTCTCCCTTTGAATCCGGTTTAATATTGTGAACACAAAGGTGTTCAGACATAACCCAAATTATTGTGTCTTTAATTTTTTGCTTTTACTTTATTTGAATTTAATTATTATTTGCACTTCCTTATAGCACATACTCATTTAATCTGTCCGTTTATAATTATATTGTATTTATTACCTGTAAATACAGTTAGGAGTTTCAAATCTGCTCTTGAATAAATGTTTTTGATTTTTGGTTTAAAATCATATTGTGCTTTATGTTTAAGTCTCTGTATTTTCATTTCCTCACTTTGTGATTGCATTGAATTCCCTTATAGGACTTAGACTGTATTGATCTTCAAGGGAAATTGCTTGGTCACAGCAGCTCAGCTTGTAAAAAAAAAAAAACACTCCTGAAGACCACTAGTACAAAGAAGAAAATGTGAACCTAACCCTAACTAAATTAATAGTGAAATGAATTAATAATGAAATAAATTAAATACAGTAGTATAAGCAAAAATATACAAGATTTGTATTTGCACAAATCTACAAGAAATAGAAATAAATATACACTATATACATATACGGGACACATGATAAGGTGCAGTACTATGGTTACGAAGTATTGACATGACTAAGATGGCCCTATCAGAAAGGTGAGTTGTTGTACAGCTAGACTGAGTATGGTATGAATGATGTCCTATAGCATTCACTATGGGACTGGAGCTGCCCCGATTATTTGTCTCACAAGCTAAAATCATAGCAAATTATGTCCATTTTCTCAGTAAATTAAT